>NW_027507903.1:438939973-439112473 GCF_037356315.1 Lithobates pipiens
TATAAAAAAAACATTTTTTTCCCTCAATTTAGGCCGATACGTATTCTTCTACATATTTTTGGTAAAAAAAATCGCAATAAGCGATTATTGATTGGTTTGCGCAAAAGTTATAGCGTTTACAAAATAGGGATAGTCTTATAGCATTTTTATTAATAATTTTTTATTATTTTTTTTTTTTTTACTAGTAATGGCGGCGATCTGCGATTTTTATTGTGACTGCGACATTGTCGGGGACCCATTGGACATTTTTGACACATTTTTGGGACCATTGTCATTTATACAGTAATCACTGCTATATAAATGCAGTGATTCCTGTGTAAATGACACTGGCAGTGAAAGGGTTAACCAGTGGGTGGCAGTGTAGGGGTTAAGTGTTCCTAGGGGTGTGTTACTAACTGTGGGGGGGTTGGGCTTTCATTTAGTGTACACTGATCTCTGCTCCAATCACATGGAGCAGAGATCAGCGTCACTAGTTGCTAGGCAGAATGGAAAAATTTTGTTTATACAGCATTTCCTCCATTCGGCCGCTCTGTGAGACGATCGCGGGGACGCCCGCGCCGATCGAGTCCGCGGGTCCCGCGACCGGACTCACGGGGGTCCCGACAAGCGCGGGAGCGCGCCGCCAGCGGCGCGCTCCCGATGGCAGGGCGGCATTGAATATTGGACGTACATGTACGCCAATATGCCTGCCCGTGCCATTCTGTCGACGTACATCGTCGTGCGCTGGTCAGGAAGTGGTTAATCATGGATGGTGCCTGTATCTGTGCACTGGCTTTCTTGTTCTACTGTCTCTAGATGGCCCAGACAGACCATCATCTAAGCTTATGGTCTCGAGGACCAGGTTCCGCTCTAACCTGGCAGCGTGTACTGTACTAGATCTGTAAGGGCTTCTTGGGCTTTTCAGCATCGAGCAACTATTTTCCAAGAGTTGCTGTTATGCCATCTGTTTTTCTGTTCACACATTCTATAAGTTCACCTAATGACAGATTCTACCATCTTTGGGCTGCAGGTTGTCACCAGTTCTGTTTTTTTTGGACCTGTTAGTATTTGTTGTATTGCCCATTACTCAGTTGTACTGATTTTAGAAATCCCAAACATAAAGGGCTATCTATGTCTCTCAATGGATGAGAGAGAAAATTAGAATTTTTGTACTTGGTGTAAAATGCTTTTTGTGAAGAAGAAAAAACAAACGGGTCCCACCCCTGTGCTTATGATTGTTTTGCTTCAAAACTGAGGCATGTTGGTGGCAGGAGGTTTTTGGCTGCAGTTTTGTTTGCTAGTATCCAATCTTCCTGTAGACCTCAGGATAGCCTCGAGAGGAAATTATTCCTGTGTCTCTTTACTGGACTGAAAGAGGGTTAGTAGAAAATGCTATTCTTTTATATTTGGTGAATTGTGCACTAAAGCTTTTACTTTTATACTGCAAATATGTGATGGTGTTTCTTAAAAAAAATTACACTAGTATTTAATTTCTTTAATGGCAATATTCTGTTTTTGCACTTGATCAGAAACCAACCACAGCTGTTCAGTTATCTCAGCTAAAAACACCATCAGGGCAAGTCAAACAGACCACTTTAAAGTCTATACTGAAGACCCCATTAAAAACTGCACAACTGCACAGTGAGAGCTCAGAGGAGTCTGACACAGATGAGGAGACTGTTAATAAGGTATTTTAAAGAAATTTGCATTCTGGAGTCTGGATAGACTGAGTCAGAGAGAACTCATAAGTGTTTTCATCTGGTGACTTTAATTCTGTTTTGATGGGGCGTGCACTATAAAGTATAGAAAAAAGCAATCCCAACAAAACTGTTAGAAGAAAGTCTTAAGCTTACAATATGATAGTTTTTCACAAAACTTTTGTAGTATTAATACTTTTTATATGTGATTGTTTTCTTTAACCACTTCAGCCTCAGCGATGTACCCGTATGTCAGGTTGAAGGGGTTATAAAAGGATGATGCCTGCAGCCACAGGCATCTTGTGTTTTTTTTTTTGTTGTTTTGTTTTGTTTTTTTCAGCTGGCGATGGACTTTAACCACTTTCATACTGGGCCATAGTCAAATTATGCCGGCAGGAACATCTTCCCCCTTCCAGGTGGTTGTCATATGACGTCTTCCCGTTCTCAGTGAATGAATGAATTATTTGTATAGCGCACAACGCGAACTGAATTCGCTTCAGGCCGCTGTGAGGAGCTAGGTTGTCCATCTAGAAGAGGAAGGTCTTACATTTTTTCCTAAACGCCAAGTGCTTTTCTTCCAGGCAGATGTTAGTTGGTAGAGAGTTCCATAGCCAAGGTCCTTGGGACAGCAAATCTCAGATCCCCCTTTGATTTGTACCGGGATTTGGGCACGAGGAGGAGGTTTTTGTTGGCCGATTGAAGACTGCGGTTTGGAGTGTAATAATTTATTTTCTCAATTGGGTACTGAGAAGCATCTCTATGCACGCATTTGTGGGTGAGGCAGAGGGTTTTGAATGTGATCCGATTCTGTATGGTTAGCCAATGTAGGTCCCTCGGGGAGGGGGGGAAAATGATTCCCAGGGTTTTTTTTCACGTTATTAGCCTTGCTGCCGTGTTTTGGATAAGTTGTAGTCGCGCAAGTTTGATATTGTGCTAATCCTATGTAAAGCGAGTTTGCGTAGTCCAGTCGTGAATTGATGACTGTTCCAACTACCACTGCTTTGTCATTCTTTGGGATAAAAGGGGTGAGTCTGCGTAGTAGGCGTAGCAGATGGTGAGAACCACTGACTACTGCTCTTATTTGAGTATCCATTGACATTTGTGAGTCCAAAAAACCCCGAGACTCTTGGCCTTGGTCTTTGGGAGGATGGTCTGCCCAAAGATGGCGGTTGGTGTCCAGGGGGTTTTAGTTGCAGAATTATGGTTTGGGTGTAGGATAAGAAGCTCTGTCTTTGATTCAATGAGTTTGAGGGAGTTGGTGGTCATCCAGTCTTCTATTAAATTGAGGCAATTTTCTAGTTGGTGGTGATCTTTGTCCAGTGATACGGAAATAAAGTTGCATGTCAGCGTACGAGTGGAAGCAGAGGTCTGAACATCTGATAATTTGGAGGAGTGGGCGGATGTAAATGTTGAAGAGGACTGGTGACAAGGGTGATCCTTGAGGGACTCCGCAGGTGACTGCTCGGGATTCAAAGAAAGGATTCTCCTAGTTTCACTGTCTGTGAACGATTTCCTAGGAACGACGTGAACCATTGGAGATCTGAGCCTTTGACTCCTGCTACTTCTGTGAGGCGGACGAGTAGAGTGTTGTGGTCTACTGTGTCAAACGCTGCGCTGAGGTCTAACAGTACCAGGAGACATGACTCTCTGGCATCTGCTGCTTCGAGGGAGTCATCCCATATCTTGAGGAGAGCTGTTTCTGCTCCATGGCCTGGGCGGAAGCCTGATTGCAGCGGGTTCAGGAGTTTGTGTGTATCCAGGTGGAGTTGTAACTGTTGTACTACAGCTTTCTCCATGATCTTGGAAATTGTGTTAAGGCTTGTGATTGGCCTACGGTTGTATGGGTCCTGAGGGTCGAGGTTAGGTTTCTTTAGCAGGGGTTTGACGATGCATTGTTTGAAGGAGCTAGGAACGATCCCTTCTTGGAATGATCGGTTTATGAGGTGCGTTATAGTGGGACCCACGATGTCGGAACATTCTTTCAGTAGTTTTGTGGGGATGATGTCAATTGGTGATGTACTGTCACAAAGTTTGATGATTATTTTTGTGGTTTCTGCGGTAATTGGGGTCAGTGAAAACTCCGGCGGTTGTGGAATGTTGGTGTAGGTATCCTCTTTTTGTTTGTGATGGCTGAGGTTGGCTGTTTTCTTCTGAAAAATTGTTTTCTTGATGGTTTCGACTTTATCGATGAAGAAATCGGACAGTTTGTTACAGTAATCCTGGGATTCGTTTGCTGGCGGCTCTAGGCATACCGGGTTCATTGACTATTTTAAACAGTTCCCGAGGGCGGTTTAAGGCCGCTGAAATCATATGAGAAATGATCCTTTTTAGCGTTGAAGATTGCTTTGTGATAATTCTCAGTGAGTCCTTTGTAGTTTGAGTGATTTTTCTCGGTGGGATTTCTTCTCCAAGTTCTTTCAGCTCTTCTGCGTTCTTGCTTTAGTAGAGAGAGGGAGCCATTAAACCATCCCGAGTTTTTTTTTTTTTCCTTATGAGAGTCCTGCGTTTTGGGGCTACTGAGTGCTGACTGTAGTAATGCCTTGTTCAGGGAGTTGAGTGTTTTTGCTCCGCAGAATGGCTTAAGTTCAATGTAGTTATCTTATTGGATAAAGTGGTTTTGAAGGATTCAGAGTACAGTTTTTTTTTTTCTGCGATCTGGTCCAATGCATTGTTGCAGGTTTCCGTTTTTCGTGGGAGATGTTGGAGGAGATTTTGAATTTAATGGCGCGGTGGTCCGTCCATGGCAATAACATGTTGTCGAGTATGTTGATGTCAAAGTTTTGTTTAAAGATGAGGTCCAGGGTGTGTCCTGACCCATGTGTGGGGGTCTTTATCAGTTGCTGGAGACCCAGTTCTTCCAGTTGATTGATGCAGGCGGTCGCGATGGGGTCTTGGGGCTCGTTTGCCCAGAGGTTAAAATCTGAGTGCCAGTAAATTATTAAATTTTAGGGTGTATATTGCGATGAATTCCGTGAGGGGCGAAAGAATATTAGACTTTGGTCCCGGCGGTCTGTAGCATAGTAGAATATGAGTGGTGTCATGGGGTGTTGTTTGAAGATGTAGCGCGCATGCCCTGGGGGGCATGCAGCGCAGCAATCGGGGATGAGGCATGTTCCTCGTGACACAGCTTATCCCCGATTAGTGTAAAGAGCCAATAAAAATGGCTCTTTACCATGTGACTGGCTGTGTCCAATCACAGCCGGTCACAAGTACTGTCCTCTTGTGCGCCCGCAGAGTGGCAACAAGGCGTGTCACTCTGACAAAGCCCATCCCCAATCGGGGTAAAGAGCCAAACAACAAATCGCGGTTACCGGGTTCTCCTCCTCGCACACCGATCGTGTGTGAAGAGATTGTGGTAACCGCTAGTTACCGCCCACAATGTACACCAAATCACACTGATTTCCCCCAGTAACAAAGAGGACCTGCCACCAGCCCATCAGAGTACCCGAGTACCTATCTGCAGCCCATGCATCATAGAATATACGTTGGGATGTTTGTTTTCAAAAATGGAATCAATTTGTGGGCAATTCCACTGTCCTAGTGCTCCAGGACCTTCAAAGGTGTGATGAGTAGTCAGAAAATTACATGTGTAATTTTATGCTCCTAGAACGCCTGACAGGTGTTCCCTGCATGTTGAGCCTCTCTGTGGCCAGGCTGTGGAAAAGTCTCACATGTGGTAACGTCATACTCGAGAGGAGTAACAGAAGGTATTTTGGGGTGTAATTTTTGCTATGTACGTGTGCTATGTGTTAGAAATGTCTTTATGAATTGACAACTTTGTGTTAAAAAAAAAAACTTTCATTTTCTTTCCACATTTTCCAAAAAACTGTGGGAAAAAATGGCATGTTCAAAAGACTCATTATGCCCTCAAAGGATATAAGTTGGGGTGTTTTTCTTTCAAAAATGTGGTCATTTTGTGGGCAATTCCAATGTCCTGGTGCCCCAGGGCCTTCAAAAATGTGAGGGCTCTTTCAAACGGGGCAGATCCGTGATGATCCGCCCCGTGGATATTCGCTTGCCCAGCGGTGATTGCTACATCAATCCCCACTGAGCAGGAAGATGACAGGTCAGTCTCTGCAGACTGCGCAGGGACAGACCTGTCAGAGTGCCGCTCTCCCCTATGGAGGATCGGATGACGACGGACCGCAGAGTCAATCGTCATCTGATCCGCAGATGGATGGAAAAGTAGGTTTTTCCTCCGTCACTCTTTTTCAGAGCGGGTCGGATGTCAGCGGACCTGTCACCACTGACATCCGACGCTTCATAGACCTCTATGGAGCATCCGTTCAGGTTCGCCTAAAAAACTGACAGGCGGACCTGAACGGATCGGTAATGTGAAAGAGGCCTGATGGATCGTTTCGTGAGGAAATTATACGTGTAATTTATGCTCCTAGAACACCTGATGTTGCTTCCTGCATGTTGGGCCTCTACGTGTACACAAAAAAAAAAATTGCAAAACAACATTTTATTCTCTAGGGCAGTGATGGCGAACCTTGGCACCCCAGATGTTTTGGAACTACATTTCCCATGATGCTCAACTACACTGCACAGTGTATAAGCATCATGGGAAATGTAGTTCCAAAACATCTGGGGTGCCAAGGTTCGCCATCACTGCTCTAGGGCATCTGCTTAAAAAAAATTGTTTGTTATGAGTTCCAAGTAATTTTTTTACAAACAAAATTAGATTTTCACATATATGTGAAAAGTGTCAGAATTGGCTGGGTGCTGAAATTGTTAGTATTTTATATGCCTTAATTAGAATTCCTGTTTATTATTCTGCTGCTTCTCTCTTGACCAGAAAACTGCTACAACGCTTCAATCAACACAGCCAAAGTCTCCCAGTGGGGACCCTAAACAGACAGCTGTGATAGCCAAGTCAAAAACCTCACAGCCAAACAGTGAAAGCTCGGAGGAGGAGTCGGACAGTGATGAGGAAGCAGCTGTTAAGGTACCGAAGTCCATTTTTGTTTGTTTCATTGTTTTTTGTTTTGTTTTTTATACAGTGATTTGCTTAAATCTTTCTCAGTTTCTATATATTGACAGATTAGACCACAGTCTTTATATACCGGCAGTATTCATAAAAGGAATATTTTTATTTTATTTTTTATAGACCACTCCTGCAGTTCAGGTCAAGATGCCTGCTTCTTCCGTCCTGACTGTTAAACCGACTTTTGCTGTTCAGGTTCCAGATTCTGATGCTGATTCAGAGAGCAGTGAATCGTCTGATACAGAGTGTAAGCAGGTATTTAAAAAAAAAAACACTGGTATGAACTGTCCTGTATATTCTACACAGTAGAAATCAGAATGAAGGAGATTACCGATGTAGTGAACCAGTTGGGTTCTGTTGCTTTGTAAATTTTTGTCAGTCTTGCATATTTTATCCAGTGGGAGCTCTTGAAGGGATTGAGGATGAGGAGTCCTACAGGGTGATGCATGGACAAATACTAAGTTATCCTTTTTGGCTATACAGTGTGGGAACAGTGTATTGGCTTAAAATACTTACAAATAATAATGAATATAAAGCAGTTTTCAGTTTGCATATGATTATTTCATTTAGACGTTTGCCATAGTTGTAGGCTGCAGTTCTGCATGAATTTTTTTTTCATGCATCCAGCATTCTAAAAGCACTGCACAAGTTAAATTTCCTGAAAAGACACCTGTGGTAGTTGGCAAGATGATGACCAAACCCGCTGCAGCAGATGCCTCGGACAGCAGTGACTCTGATGAAGAGAAAGCTCAGGTATAGCCTACTTTTCTCTATCGTTCATTGACAGGAACAGCAGCTCTTCTTGACCTTAAGTTATATCGCCCCTTTAGGAGAGGACTAGGCAGAAAGTTTTAAAAACAGCAACACTTGCAAAGTACCGCCCGGGGGGGCGGTCCTACTGGCTATTACCCCTCACACTGCATCCAGCAGCTCAGTTTTTTTTCTGCCTAGTATAGGAGAAGGACCTGGCTCCCGATGGGACCATTGGTCCTGGGAATTTGTTTTGTTTTTCTGCATTTTTGATTCCTGTGATCTTCAATCAACAGCCCGGCTGGGTGACAGGCTGGATAATATAGGTCCTTGTAGTCTCCCCAGCCTTGCCATCGAGCGTGAGCAGGCCCTAGCTACACACTGGGTCGGCTACGACATACCCCATCTATTCCAGGGGTGGCCGGTGAGCTATATGCTCCGGGGTACACATGACTGGGCTACTGCTGTCTGTGTCACAGTGTGCTGTGGCCGGCAGCCACCCCGTACTGCTCGGGTGAAGGTTCTGTCTGTGGAATGCGTCTAGCAGTTCCTGCAGGAGGGGTAAGTATGGTTCCACCGGTCTCAGCAGGATGGAGCAGCTGGGCATTCCCTGGGAGGTCGACTAGGGGGGGTCTCACTCCCTTTCTTCTCCCCCTGTCCTTTCCCTCCTCCCCATGCTATGGGCCGCTGTTTGACTGACTGGGCACATGGGGGTGCAGTGCACGTACCTGGCTGGGAGTCCTCGGGGGGGGGGGGGGGGCGGCTCTGGGTCCTGGCAGGGGGCTGCTCTGGGTGTTTGGGGTCCGCTCATCCCCTTCCCTTTTGTCTGGGCTATGATGGATGTGTGAGCCATGTGGGGAGGCCGCTGCGCACTCCACGGCCATTTTCCTGGGGCCGTGGCCATTTTGTGGTAGCCACAGCTATTTTTTTTTTTTTTTTGCCTTTCAGGCACTTTCTAGTAGTTCAGCGGCCATTTTCTTGGCGCTTTTCAGACGTTTTTTGCTGAGGCAGCCGGCGACCATTTTCTAGTAGTCTCAGGTGGTTTTGCCTCTAGCACTGGGTGCTTGTTTCCTTCTAGGACAGCGCGCTTCCACACAGACACCTCGTGGATGGCTCGGGGGAGAGCGGACAGCAGCAGCAGTAGCACAGTACCTGGGTCAGGGTGGTGAGTCATGCGGGGAGCCTCTCAGTCTGTGCAGCTAGGAGGATGGACTTTTGCGTGACTTGCCTTGGGTCCCTAAGTGGTGACAGGTGAGTGTGGGTCAGCATGACGTCAGAAGCTGGCGCTTCTTCCAGACATCACTGTGATTGCAACTGGTTCCCCTGCACCCGTGGTGCCTATGGACACTCTGTCTGCGGTCCTAGAGGCCTTTGTTGCCAGGGTGGGAGTGGGGTGCGGGCGCAAGGGGGTAAAAAATGCTCCCTCCCACCACCGTCTTCTGGGGAAAGCTCGAATTCCACCTCGGGCCCCGCTGTGACTGGCGGCCCCTGTTCTGATGTATCAGAGAATGCAGATCAGTACCGTTCAAACAGTGAGAATGACTCCATGTCCGGGTCAGCGCAGAAAAAGACATGTAGGAGCTCTTATTACAGCAGTGCAAGATACCCTAAAAATGGAGGATATGGCGGGGGGGGGGGGGGCATCTACAGAGGTGTCGGTCCCTTTCAGGTGCCACAAGCCGACACGCACGCCTAAGGTGTTTCCTTACCTAACTTATTTTGATACATTTATTTACAAGGAATGGGGAAAATTGCAGCATACCTTTTCAGTCCCGAAACATGTGGTGGTGCGTTACCCCTTTAAAGAGAGTTTCCTGAAGAAATGGACATCTCTTCAGATTGTTGACCCCGGTATCCAGGTTAAAGTAACCACGATTCCGGTGGAAGGGACTCCTGCTTTCAAGGACCCTGCTGACAGAAGGGCCGAGGCGATTGCCCGGTCCATGTTTACCATGGTGGGGTCAGCATTGCGGCCAGTGTTGGACACGGCCCTGGTATCGCAGACACTGACTGAATGGGCTAAATTGTTGCACCGTGATATGGAGAAGCAACAAGCTTTCCAAGTCTGCGTGGAGCTGACAGACCAATTGGTGCAGGGCCTTAAGTATGTCTGTGATGCGGCCTTAAATATGGCCTCCTTGCTCTCTAGATCCTCCGTATCAGCAGTAGTGCACCTGATTTGGGTGAAATGCTGGTCTACAGACCAGGCATCTAAGAAAGCACTGGCGGACTTGCCCTTCCAAGGGGAGATGCTATTTGGAACCTCGCTGGATGACATAGAATGTTACTGGGAGTAAGAGTACGTTACTCCTACAGTCCAGGAAAGGAAAGGTAAGGAGCCACACCATAGGCAAGGGCCCTCCGCTTCTGAGCAGAAAAGGATCTTTCGTCTGCCCGAGTCGGCAGGTAAACGTTCACAGTCCGACAAGGTGCCTGCTGAGGGCCAAACGTCCCTGGTTTTGCAAGCCAAACAAGCCTGCGAACAAATCTGTTACCACATGAAGGTTTGCCCCTGCCCGAAACTCGTGGGTGGAGGGGGGGGCGCCTTCAGGAGTTTGCTGCTCAGTGGACCTCCCTGCTTTCAGACCAGTGGGTCTGCAAACTGGTTTCCTCAGGGTACAAGATAGTTTCTTTCTTGTCCGCCAAACAGATTTTTTTTTTTTTTCCCCCTCAACCTTCATCTTCTTCCGGCTCGTCGGGAGGCCCTGTTTATGGCAGTACAGGACCTGCTGCTGCGCAGGGTTATAGTACCTGTACCGACGCCGAAAAGCTTTCAGGGGTTCTACTCCAATCTGTTTGTAGTCCCAAAAGAGGAAAAGGTCCATCCGGTCCTGGACCTCAAGGCCCTCAACAGCTTTGTGAAAGTACAAAGGTTAAGGATGGAATCAGTTCGCTCAGTGGTCGCTGCACTCCATCAGGGGTATTTTCTGGCATCCCTGGACATCAAGGATGCATGCTTGCATGTCCTCATATGCATCAAGCATCAGAGGTTTCTGCAATTTGCGGTCGGGGATGAGCACTACCAAATTGTAGCTCTTCCTTTTTGGTCTGGTGTGGGCACCGAAGGGCTTCACCAAGGTGCTAGCCCACATTTTGGGTATTCTGAGACAGCGTGAGATCGCAATCGTGCGTTACCTGGACAACCTCCTTCTGAAGGCAGCTTCCACCTCAGAATTAAGGGAGGATGTGGCAATCGCCATGCAGTTTGAGTTGGTTACTGAACCTACAGAAGTCTGTGTTGGTGCCGACTTAACGCCTGGAGTTCCTGGGCTTGCTTATGGACTCCTCAGAGGCTTTCTCCCTTCGGGCAAGTTGCAGACTTTTCAAGCTGCGGTAAAGTTGTTGGTGTCCTGCAGGTGGTCGTTGCTGCGTTTTTTGCACGTGAGTCCTGGGTCTCATGGTAGCCACTTTCGAGGTGGTACCGTATGCTCAATTCCACACTCGAGTCTTGCAAAAGGAGATATTGTCCAAATGGGACAAATCTCCGTCGTCCCTGGATTGTCAAGTTCGGGTGAGCCAGCTAGTCAGGGATTCCCTGCTCTGGTGGCTGAGGTCGCGGGCCCTTGACTCCGGGAAGTCGTTCCTTCCTCTTTATTGGATGGTGATCACAATGGATGCCAGTCTGACCGTTTTTGGGGGGGGGGGGGGGGAGTTTATGGCATACAGTCAGCCCAGGGTTAGTGGACCCAGGAGGAATCCCGCCTGCCGATCAATGTACTGGAGCTTCGAGCAATCAGGCGGTGCCTCTCCACGTGATCACAGAGGCTGCAGGGGCGCCCGGTCAGGATCCAGTTGGACAACACCACGGCGGTGGCGTATGTCAACCATCAAGGAGGAACAAGGAGCTCGACTGCAGCACTGGAGGTCGCTCCTGTCCTGTGGTGAGCAGAGCGAAGCGTTACTGCTCTGTCGGCCGTGTACATTCCGGGCATAGAAAACTGGCAAGTGGACTACCCAAGTCGTCAGATGCTGGACCAAGGGGAATGTTCACTACATCCGGATGTATTTCGGTGCCTTTGCCTAAGGTGGAGCATGCCAGATGTGGATCTCCTGGCTTCTTGACACAGTCGAAAGGTACAGAGGTTTGTGGCCAGGTCAAAGGCTCCCTGGGCAGACGCATTGGTGGCTCCATGGGGGCATTATCGGCTGATTTATCTCCCCCACTCAAACGTCTACCACGTCTGCTTCGCAGAGTGGAGGCCGAAGGGATTCCAGTGATTCTGATTGCCCCAGATTGGCCTTTGGCGTCCGTGGTACCCCAACATAGTACGAATGGTGGCAGATGTTCCTTGGCGACTACCAATGCCAGAGGACCTTCTTTCGCAGGGTCCAATATTTCATCCTGCTTTACCGTCGCTGGCTTTAACGGCGTGGCTGTCGAAAGCCAGGTGCTAAGGGACCGAGGTCTGTCAGATTCGGTAATATCCACTACGGTATGTTGAGAGCACAAAAGTAGTCTTCTCTGAAGATTTATCATCGCATGTGGAAGGCCTACATCTCCATGTGTGAGGAGATGGGGTGGTGTCCGTGTACATATTCACTTTCCAGGATCCTGCTGTTTTTGCAGCGAGGAGTGGATCGGAAACTTGAATTATGCACCAAAGGGGCAGATATCCGCTTTGGCTGTCTTTTTTTTTTTTTTTTTTCAGCGACCCTTAGCAGCTCATTCATTGGTGAGTACGTTTGTTCAGGGGGTTCGACATGTGGCCCCTCTGATTCGGCCACCGCTACCTCCGTGGGATTTAAATCTGGTGCTCTCGGGGCTTCAGAAACCGCCATTTGAAAACATTAGGGAGATTCCCTTATTGACACTCTCTCAGAAGGTGGTCTTTCTAGTGGCCATTACATCTGCCAGGAGGGTTTCTGAGTTGGCAGCCTTGTCTTGCAAGTCTCCCTACTTGATCCTCCACAAGGATAAGGCGGTGCTGCATCCACAGCCTTCATTTCTTCCAAAGGTTGTTTGGGCCTTTCATCTAAATGAGGACATTGTGCTTCCATCCTTATGTCCTTGGCCGTTACACCCTAAATGGTGGCTTTGCATTCCCTGGACGTGGTCCGTTCTCTGCGGGTGTATCTGTCTGCTACGGCTCCTTTTCGGAGGTCGGACTCACTGTTTGTATCGGTGGCTAGTCCAAAGAAGGGACTGGCGGTCTCATCGGCCACCATCTCTTAGGGCAGTGATGGCAAACCTTGGCACCCCAGATGTTTTGGAACTACATTTCCCATGATGCTCCACTACACTGCAGAGTGCATGAGCATCATGGGAAATGTAGTTCCAAAACATCTGGGGTGCCAAGGTTCGCCATCACTGTCTTAGGGGATCAGACTGTTGTTCAGACGGACGCCTCCCTTTAACTGCACATTCTACCAGGGCAGTTGGTGCCTCTTGAGCTTTCCAACATCAAAGGTCTGTTTCTCAGGTGTGTAAGGCGCCGACCTGGTCGTCCGCTCACACTTTTACAAAATTTTATAAGGTTGATGTGAGTGCATCTTTGGATGCTTGCTTCGGCCGCAAGGTTTTGCAGGCAGCTGTTTAAGGTTGCAACTTCTCCGTTGAGCTCTGATTTTGGGTGGAGTTATTATTTGCTGTTTCCACCCCTCGTTTCTTTGACACTGCTTGGGGACATCCCTAAGGTCAAGAAGAGCTGCTGTGTCCTTCAATGAACGAAAGAGAAAATAGGATTTTTGTACTCACTGTAGAATCCTTTTCTCTGAAGTTTGACTGACACAGCACCCACCCCTCCTATTTCTGTTTGTATTGCTTTTGACAAACTGAGCTGCTGGATGCAGTGTGAGGGGTTATAGCCAGTAGGACTGCCCCCTGGGCGGTACTGTGCAAGTTTTGCTGTTTTTAACACTTCCTGCCTAGTCCTCTCCTAAAGGGGCGATATAACCCTAAGGTCAAGAAAAGCTGCTGTGTCCATCAATGAACTTCAGAGAAAAGGATTTTATGTAGAGTACAAAAATCCTATTTTTGCAGACTCAGCTGATCAGTTGGTTAAGCACATCAGAACTGTATAATATAAAAACTTTTGGTTTTTCTGTAGCCTAAACCATCAGCTGTGTCAAGAGAAGTAAAGGGAAAACAGACCGTTTCTACTGCTTTAAAGCCAGATGAAAGCTCAGAAGAAAGTGAATCTGAAAGTGATGAAGAGCCTGTAAAGCCGGTATACAACAACAAATTTTGCCATTTTGTAACTTTTGCCACTTTATTCTAAGTTAGCCTAATTATCTATATACCTCAACGAATCTTCTTTGGTAGCACACAATGCCTGCTTAAATTCATCTCTGAACTCTCCTCTGAAAAAGGAACTCTCTCGCGACTCCTCTCACTGGTCATTGGCATGAAACAAAGTACCCTTTTTACGTGCCTAAAGCTGGGGTCTTGTGATGGTCCAGTCCCAAGACTTCTCTCCTGTTTACATGAGGTGGGGTCTTCCTTCTGGGGTCCATGTGTTTGAAAGGAAGGAAGGGGGGTCAAGGTTTGCCTGGAGCTGGGCTTTAAAGTGAGCCTATGTTTCGCACATGCATGACAAGGCAGCAGGTTTGCATCACCTGCCAAGAGCAGACGAAGCTGCTCTCTCGCCCTGTGTTTTCATTACATACATATCTGCCTTTTAGAAATGTAACTTTTAATACTGATTTGTAGTTCATTCTTTATAAAAAGAAAAGCACAGTAGTGTCTCTATATAATTGATATTCTTTCACAATTCTTCTTTTTTTTTTTTTTTTTTTTTTTTTTTTTTTTTTTTTTCTTCAAATAACTTTTTTCTTTATTCGTTGAATACAATGCGAAAATTAAATAAAATAAACAATTTGTGCACCAGCTCTCAACTATCAGTCGCATTCACAAAGGTGTAAATATTGGTGATTAAATGGATATAGTGCTGCAATAAAATCACAAACCTATATAGAGATAATGGTGAAAGTATTCAAATACTAAAGTCCACAATGGTGAATGCTCAATAAATGGTAGGTGCAAACAATCATCTGTGAATCCTGCAAAAAACATGCAACGCCTCCACCATATCTTCCAAGGGCGTGCTCTCACCCTGTGGTTTGACACCATAGCAAAGGCCAAACCAGCATGTTCAGGTGGATGTTTCCAAATGGGATCACCCTTCAACACTCCCAAAGAAAATAGAAAGGCACTTTCCACAACGTCCATATAATGCTTAGAATCAGAAGAGTAAAATAGCCAGCAAACTCGGGACACAAGCTCACTGCAGCTCTGGATTGCCAAAGAGCTCAAAAAGAAAAATTATTTATAGTGCTTACTGTTGTGTTAAGCCAACAACCCTTAAAATGCATGCACATATTATATACAGGAATGTAAAAATCAAGAAACCTTGTGGCATGACGGCTCCTCTGCAAGCCTAGGACCGCTCAAACATGTGAAACCGCTGAAGACGTAGATCGATGTAGGCAGCCCACACTGTTCTTACGCTCTCCTGGATCGCTGTAGCTCCACCCAGTACAGTTTATAGAGCACACAGTGGGCACATCTAGTAGTTAAGGTAATGGTTAATTTGGCCCAGCTGGCTCCAAACAAACTAAGCTTTAAAGTATACCTAAAGGCAAAACTTTATTTTTTTTTCTTTTTTTTTTTTCTTTTTTTTTTTTCTTTTTTTTTTTCTTATTTTTACAGTTTTGGATAGAGTGGAGCTGGATTAGAACACCTGTCAGTTTCTTTTGCTGTCTGTGCCCCTGTTCAGGAGATTCACCCTCCTCTATTTTTCCTGTTTACCATTATCAGTGAAAGTAAAAAAAAAAATCCCACATTTTGGGTTGTCTTGAGAAAAGTAATAGAGAGGAAATGTGCCTATGGAGACACTAGTTCTGGTGACCTGGGGGTCCACAGGAGATTCCCTTTTCATTTGCAGGGATTTCTTCTCATTAAGGGACAGGAAGTAAAGGCAAATCTCCCCAGTGGGACAAGGAGGGTTAATCTAAACCTTACAGGGGTTATAACCCTCCCTTACTCTATCCAAAATGAAGAAGAAAAAAAAAGTTTTGTCTATAGTTCTACTTTAATAAAACATGGAGATCCACTTTAAAACCATAGACCTCTGTACCCTAACTGTAATGGGGTGTAATTTATGTACCTCAAAATTACTGCCTCATAAGTATAAATCTACAAGAGCATTTCTATGATTTAAAATCCTATAATTTCCACAATTTAATTTCAATTATTTCTAGCCTGTAAACATACTTTTATGAGGTTTTCTGCACATTTGCTTCCTTGGGTCCCGTGACATGTATACATTATGCGCTGTGCCTGCCTTCTGAACTACAGAGGTACTGAGAAAAATTATTTCAGGAGTCCTTAAAAATTGAGTCAATAGCAAAGGAGAAGCTGAAAAGCATGCTGGGAATCCAGGAAGTTGCGGAAAGAGATGACTAGCAGACAGACAGAACTCGCAAAATTAAAGGCAATTTTTAAAGTGGTTGTAAAGGCTAAACATGTTTTTTTTTTGTTTTTTTTAACCTTTTATGCATTCTGAAAAAAAAAACTTCCGTGGTCTGCTCCCCCCACAGCCCCCCTGATACTCACTTGAGCCCCTTTGTGATCCAGCAGTGTGTACGGAAGCCTCGGCTGCCCTGGATCTCTCTCTCTCTCTCTCTCCCTCTCCCTCTCCCTCTCCCTCTCCCTCCCCTTATTGTTTGTAGTGCTATTCCAGTGCTGATGTTCTAAAACAAAAGTTTATGCTGTGACCAATGGATTTACGTTAAATGTCTATGTAGTTACATATTGCAATAAACTGAGCAGATAATAAAGGTTGCAACATTACATAACTTACAGCTAGCTATTCATGGGAGTTGAATACTTATGCAAAGCAATGGCAATGATGAACTTCATATTCATTGTTGTCTTGACTTTTTTATGTTTATTGGCAGGCTGAAGTCAAAACTTTAAAAACACAGAAAGCAAAACTATCTGCATCTCAACCGAAGACCACTGCACAGCCAGCAACACCAGCAGCTATTGTATCAAAAGGGAAGAGCCTTGTGACAAACAAGAAGGTGACCACTGTTTCTCAGGCAATGGCAGACAGCTCTGAAAGTACAGAGTCCTCTGATAATGAAGACCTTCCCCCAGCCCAGGTACTCGGTAGTTTGTTCATAGTGAATAAATTTAGATTATGGAACATACAAATTAACCACTTCAGCCCCGGAAGGATTTACCCCCTTCCTGACCAGATCGCTTTTTGCGTTTCAGTGCTACGTCGTTTTAGCTGACAATTGCGCGGTCATCCAACATTACACCAAAACAAAATTGCAGTTTTTTTCCTCCCACAAATAGCTTTTTTTTGGTGGTATTTTATCACCTTTGTGGATTTTATTTTTTGCGCTATAAACAAGAGTGAAAATTTTGGAAAAAAGCAATACTTTTTGCTATAATATGCCCCAAAAAAATATAAAATTGATTTTTTTTTCCCTCAGTTCTGGCTGGTATGTATTCTACATGTTTTTGGTAAAAAAAAATCACAGTAAGCGTATATTGATTGGTTTGCTCAAAAGTTATAGTCTACAAAATAGGGGGTCATATTTATGTAATTTTTATTATTATTTTTTTTTTATTAGTAATGGTGGCGATCTGCGACTTTTTTTTTAATTTTTTTTTATCGTGACTGTGACATTGCGGCGGACACATCGGACACTTTTGACACTATTTTGGGACCATTGTCATTTATACAACGATCAGTGCTATAAAAATGCACTGATTACTGTGTAAATGGAACTCGCAGGGAAGGGATTAAACACTAGGAGAGATCAAGGGGTCAGGTGTGTCCTAGGAAGTGATGCTAACTGTAGGGGGGATGGGCTCACTACCTGATGACAGAGATCACTGCTCAGGATGACAGGGAGCAGTAGATCTGTCATGTTGCTAGGCAGAACAGGGAAATGCCTTGTTTACATCTCCCCGTTCTGCCGCTCCGTGACACGATTGTGGGACACCGGCGGACATAGAGTCCGCAGGACCCGTGGGCATGGTCACGCAGTATGCGGCAGGCACACGCCCACTAGCCCGCAAATTTAAAGGGGACGTACCTAATGCGCTTATTTGCCCACTGCTGCCATGTTGGCGACGTACATTGGTGGTTGGCAAGTGGTTAAAGCATAGCATAAATGTAGTGTAAAGTAGAGTAGTGGAACAAATATTAGGTAGCAGATAGAGGTTTAAATTAAAATGACCCTGTTGCTTTGCCTTGCATATAAATGCACTGTTGGTCGAATATAATACTACTACCTGGCTTGATACAGTTTACGTTACTGGATAAGCACCCTGCTTACCTTCAACCAGTCAGGCACTATGCAGGTTGCCCAATCCATGCCTTTTAGATGGCCTGAGCACAGTGTAACAGTGAGGATGTGATTATTTTTCTAGGATGATCTAGGTCATGGGTCTTCAAACTACGGCCCTCCAGTTGTTCAGGAACTACAATTCCCATCATGCCTAGTCATGTCTGTGAATGTCAGAGTTTTACAATGCCTCATGGGATGTGTAGTTTCACAACAGCTGGAGGGCCATAGTTTGAGGATCCCTGATCTAGGTAGATCTTGTAGACTCCTTTGATATCTTATTTGCAAACTTTATTTTCAGCTACAGTGCCAAAACATTGTTCTTCACCTTTAGGCTGGGTTCACATTGCTGCGGCTAGGAGAACCGGATGTGATTCGCACCGCACTGCAGTGCATATCACATCCAATCTCTGTGCGATGCGAGTTCAGCCATACAGATAGTATGGCTGAATTCGCATCGCACCCGCCACAAACTCGCACAGGACCCTTTTTTTGGTCCGCAGCAGAATCGGATCGCATGGGTGTTCACACCATGCGATCCGATTCCTGTCCGAGTTTGCAGATCGCATCGCACCGCGATATGCGAACTGATCTGGGGGTGTCATTAAGGTTTCACTGACACTCCCAGCAGTCCGCATAGGGCAGTGTGAACTTCCGGCGGGAGGTATGCGATGCGGGAAAACGCCGCGGATTTGCGGCGTTCCCGCATCGCTCCAGTGTGAACCCAGCCTTATACCCAAGATTCTTTGCTGTGCCACAGAGAAAAAAAAAAGTTTTTGCATTTAATATCGTAAATTTTCTTACAGGTACCTAATATATCAGTGAAGGCTACCACACCTGTGGCCAAATTCACAGTACAGCCAGCTTCTGTGGCCAAACACAAAGCAAGCGGTCCTACCAAGTCAGTTCCAGGGACAAAGTTGGCAGCAGTAAACCAGGGAACACCTGATAGCAGTGAATCTTCGGATAGTGAGGAAGAGCAGCCTGGTGTACAGGTACAATAATACACAGACAGGAATTATTAACCATCACCAAGTGTCATTCTTGGGAATTAAAAATGTAGCAATTGATTTCTTTCAGAAGCTTGAGTTGTCAGTTGAGGTAAAACAGAAAAAGAAGCCAATGTCTGCTCCCTTATTGACTTCCACTCCATATGAATCCACTGCCTCTAAGGGAAAAGGTGCTGTACCAGTGAGCACTCATCCGGTAGAAAAAGAGACAGACATCTCGGAGAGTAGTGATACCGAGAGTGATGAAGAGGAGACAACGCAGGTACTTTGTGAAACTGCTTTGGGCTTTATCATGTTTACATGTAATAGTTTAAATATAATTCAACATGGGATTGGTTTTATGATGACAGGTTGTGACTCCCACACCAAGCTTTGTAAAGTCCAAGAGTGTAAGGGTTACAGACAAGCTGGCTAAAACCTCCACATCTTCAAATGCTGCAAAAGCAAAGTCTACAACACCATTTAAAGTTCCCCCCACACTGAAGAAGGATCCAGCAGAAAGCGCAAACGAGTCTTCGGATAGTGAATCTTCAGAGGAGACAGCTGTAAAGGTACTTTTTATTTATTTTTAAAAAAAATTTTGTCCTCGTCATAACATAAGTCATACATCACTTATCACTTTGATGACCTATAAGTTCAGTACAATACGTCATACTTGCCTGCTCTGTGCAATGGTTTTGCACAGAGAAGCCCTGATCCTCTTCTTCTGGGGGCCCCCGCCAGCTCTCCTGGCTTGGAAATTGATAACAGTGGGAGCCAATGGGATTTTGTAGGGATTTCCTCTTGCTTCCTGTTTCGGCTATGGGACAGGAAGTCTCCCTAATGGGACACCAGTGGCACAGAAATAGGCTGACAGGGGTTATAAAAGTTTTGCCTATAGTTTTACTTTGAAGTTTAGCATTAAGTTAAACTAAGGCTTTTCAACCACTTAAAGTCCACTATAGCAAGGGTATTAGTTGACAGACAGTATAACCATTATTACAGCAATGTAAGGTTGGTAGGTTCTTAATAGCATAAAGATCTTTATAGTAATACAAGGCAAGTATATAAGGTCATTCCCAGACGTGTCATTGAACATTGGTAATGTCCATCCAAGCAACACATTTGCAGAGCCTAGGCAACTCAAACTGGTATTATGGGCTTGATTTAGAAGCACAGCCTTGAAGTGCAACAGCTCGCATAATAGAGGGTGTCTGTGTACCTCATTTCTACAGACCATGCAAAGTAAATTGTTTATCAGAATTAACATTGGAAAATATGTTGTGACCAGGGATAGTGCTAGACCAGGGACAGACAACTATCGATCCCATAGTAGTAAAATATGGAGAAATCTATTTTAAAGCTATAATTTTACAGGAAAGAAATAAAAAAAAATCTAGGGACCAGTACCACGATCTCATTTGAATATGCATCCTCCACATTTTCCAAAATACAGACTAGCAAGTCTAAGGAAGCGAATCCACATTTGAAAAAACACAATAGTCAAGTTGATTTGATTTTAAATCGCTAGTAAACATTTGATTTAAATCAACTTGATTTAAATCCTATTTTTTTATAGGGTAACTGTCTCTCTCCCGCCAGCAGTAGGTGAGCGGATGCCTGCTAACAGGCGCTACTATGATGGATCTGAAATGACAGGTGCTCTTTAAGGCTGTATTCACACTTTTGCGACTTGGATGCGGGTTCCCTGTATCCAATTCGCAATAGCAGGAGAATTTGACCAGCTCTCTATGGAGCTGGTTCGCATATCTCCACTGCAGCTCCTGTGCGTCTTTTGGTCTGTTTTTAGGTCTGAATTCAGACAAAAATTTGAGCTGTAAACGGGGGGTGCACTGGACCCCTGCGCAGAGCCACGTGCGGTGATAGTGTGAACCCAGCCTGAATGTAAGGACTTATTCTTGATGGTGGTTAGAATCTTTAATATTTGCAAACAAAATTAAGGTTTCCTATTCAGAATAATAAGCTGTCAGGTGAGTATATCCGAACCAATTTAATCGTACAGTTTTGTAGTATACATAGATTTGCAAAACAGTGGGATAAAGTAATATTACTGAACTTTGTTTTATCCCATGGTTACTGTGAAATTGTGTGAATGCATCAATGCATGTTATCTCAGCTTGCAGAGCTTCGATTCATTGAATGAGTTTACCAAAAATGTAAATATTTTATAATATACAGCCTCATGCTACATAACTAAGCTCCATTTCATGCTGAATAAATTAAATGAAAAAGAACACAATATTTTGTACTTTTTGCGATTAATAAATATCGTGATTTGTGGGAAGCTCTAATTAATTTAAATCAATTAATTGAAATCCTGATTAGTGAACCATGATTATAGCAAAAGAAAATAAAATATAATGAAAAATACATATGTTGCAAATCGCAGAGATAGCACATTGACAAATCTCTACAGATTAATAATTCTAATGTACCTATCAAATTATTGACATTTGTGACCATGTGAATACAAGTAATTCTTCTCTCCAGCATAAAACAAACAACTGAGCATGTGCATGTTGGCTACTGTGCCGGTGTTGGCTGGCTTTCCCCAGATAGACAGTGCAGGAGGGAGGGATCTGTGCATACAGGATAAAACAGCCTTTTTACACAATGCAGAGGATTAACCCCTTAAAGTGGAAGTAAACTCCCCTATCGTTTTCAGCCAAGGAAGCTGCCATCTTTGCCTCTGTTTAATCTTCAACTGCTATGGTGCTGCACATGTGATTCATTATGACACCAGCCATTGGATGGTTTGATAGTTTGGCTGAGAGCACAACCAATGTGCATTTAGCATTCCCGGCATGCCTTTTTTTTTTTTTTTTTTAACTGTTTAAATCAATGGGTTTACTTCCACTTTAAGTTCCACAGTCAGTGAGTATAACAAGATGCTATGCTGCATATAAAGACTGAGTTTACTGTTAAAGGGTTTAGTAACACTTTACAACAGCATACCCCGTTTCCCCCGAAAATAAGCCCTACCCCCAAAAATGAGACCTTGCATTGCTTTTTGGGAGTGGCTGCAATATCAGCCCTACTCTGAAAATAAGCCAAGTCTTAATAACATGTAATCAGTTTTTGTAACAAGATTATATAATGTGCACTGTGTCTCCTTTTGTAACTTTATTGTGGAAAATACCTTGTATACAGTGCCACTGGGTGCTCAAGTGACCCACTGGAGATCTTCTCTTCTCTCCTCCTGACTGATGTCAGTGGGCTCTCCCTCTACAGTGCTCGTAGCGAGGAAGAAGAGTTTTGGTGGGTCATGTACTGTAAATAAGGTATTTTCCACAAAGTTACAAAAGGAGACACACTGCACCTTATATAATCTATTTACAAAATGGATTGCATAATTTTTACAATGACTTTAACCAGGGTTTATTTTGGGGATTACAAAATGTCATAATGCTAACTCTTGACAGGGAGAGAAGACAGGGGGGACCGGAACTTTAAAAAAATGTTTTTGTTTTATTCCAGATTTTTTAAAACCTAGAGAGGGGTAAATGACACAGCACAAGCACTGTGCAGGTTATCATGCCATGACTGTATTTGAATAAATGTAGATATTGTACTTGGAGTAAATAAATAAGACCTGCCCTGAAAATAAGCCCTAGTGTGTTTTTTGTAGCCAAAATTAATATAAGACCCAGTCTTCTTTTCGATGAAGCGCAGTAGTTCCCCTCTTCCCCGAACCATCTCAATCTGAGTGTAAAGCTGATATAACTTTGATTATTAGTGCAGTTTGGTCTGGCACCTGTCCATTAGGGACAAATCCCACTTGCTTAGGGTGGATATATTTAGACAAGATGCTATTTATACGAGTGGCCAACATTTTGGTCATTATTTTGAGATCTGTATTGATGAGTGAGATTAGGTAGTAGTTTGCGCAATCGCTGTGGTCCTCCTCTGGTTTGGGTAGGACATGAATAAAGGCATTGTCTTCATACAGTGGTAGAAAAAAGCCCTTTCTCAGATCATTAAAAAGGAATATAAGTGGGGGGGTATGTGTCAGGATCTTGGCGTATCTGCGATAGTAATGTCCGGAAAAAACATCCGGGCCCGGCACTTGCCGCAGCTTTATTAGTGAGTATGGAAAATGCCATGTGTACCAGACACTGTGGTAAAAGCTGTCATGGACCTCTCTTCACAAAGTTCCACAGAGCATGCTGTCATGATGTTGCATGTAACTGGCAGCAGTTCTTCAGCACTCTTAGGCCCCTTTCACACATGCTGATGGTATGTCCGTATTTCATCCATCTGTTTGCGGATGAAATACGGACATCCATTCATCCCTATGGGATAGCGGGTGTCTGCGGATGAGCATCCGCAGACACCCGATTTCGTCCGCCTCCGCAACAGTCCGATTCTGCAGACGGAGGAAAATCCTATTTTTCTATCCGTCTGCAGAGCGGATCGGACGAACACGGACACACGGTCCGTGCTCGTCCGATCCCCATAGAGGAGAGCTGACAGGGCGGTCCCCGCACAGTGTGCGGAGACTGCCCTGTCCGCAGCAAGCTCAGCAGGGACAACGGAGCGATCCCCGCTGAGCGAGCGGATCTTCACGGGGCGGATCATTACTGATCCGCCCCGTGTGAAAGAGGCCTTAAAAAAGCCTACGTTACAGCACTACAATGCATTAAAAGGAATCTTCATTTCAGGGTAGCACCCCAATACCTACCCCCTAAACCAGAACTGAGAAATATTAGGGGGTATACTGTTTACAAAACTTGGATTTAAAGTATAACCAAAGGCAAAATAATTTTTATGTTTTTAAGTTTTAAAGAGGGATTAAAACACCTGTCGGGTTTTTATTGTGGTCTGTGCCCCCATTGATGAGATCCACACTCTGTATTTGTGATGCTTATCATTTATATCCTTGTGACCCTAGAGACAATCAAGAATTCTCTCATTTTGGAGGGATTTCCTGTTTTGGCTATAGTACAGGAAGTACAGGGAAATCTCCCCATTGGAGCACAATTTGCAAAAAAAACCTGACAAGGTTATAACACACCCTTACTCCATTTAAAAAAAAAGTTTTGCCTTTAGACCCCTTTCACACCACACCGCCCATTGTGTCGGCGCTAAAACGCCGCTATTTTTAGCGGCGTTTTACCGCCGGATTTGCGGCGCATTTCGGCCGCTAGTGGGGCGCTTTTACCCCCCGCTAGCGGCCACGAAAGGGTTAAAACCGCCGGCGTTTTGCCGGCGGGAATACAGCGCTGCCCCATTGATTTCAATGGGGAGCAGCGATGGAGGAGCGGTAAACACGAACTCCAAAGAAGCTGCTGGCAGGAGTTTTTTCTGACGTCCTGCCAGCGCACCGCTGTAGTGTGAAAGCTAGAGGTCGACCGATATGGGTTTTTCTCTGGCCGATGCCGATATTTAGAAATCATGGCGGCCGATAGCCGATATATGATGCCGATTTTTTTGCGCCGATATGTTAGGCCGATTTTATTTTATTTATTTATTTTTAATTCCCCTTGATCTAACACACCCTTCCCACTGGGGCGTTTTAAGGCGCTTTTGGGCTAAAAATAGCGCCTGTAAAATGGCTCCCCTGCAGTCTGTGAAAGACAGAGTGCTTTCACACTGAAGCGATGCGCTGGCAGGATCTTAAAAAAAAAGTCCTGCAAGCAGCACGTTTGGAGTGGTGTATACCGCTCCTCCACCACTCCTGCCCATTGATATGAATGGGCACCACTGCCGAAGCGCATGCAATGCGATTTGGCAGCGGTGCTTCATGGGCGCATTTAACCTCTTCCTTGGCCGCTAGCTGGGTTATATGTGCCCCACTAGCAGCCAAATAGCACCGCTAAAATGATGGTAAAGAGCCGCTAAAACTTGTGTTTTACCATCAACGCCTGCCCGCTCCAGTGTGAAAGCGGCCTTCATAAGTGATACAGAAAATTTCTTACACTTAAACATTTATTAAACAAAACAAACCTCCAATCAGTTTACTTGTATGTATGATTTAGATAAGAAAAATATATATATTAAATAAAAACAGGTAGTCAAAACTTTTGGACAAAAAAAAAAAGGGGTTACTTTACTGTTTTTATTTTATTTTTATTTTTTAAATAGTGTATTTTTTTCCCAAAAAAATGCATTTGAAAGACCTCTGTGCAAATGCCGTGTGACATTAAAATATTGCAACAACCGCTATTTTATTCCCTAGGATCTCTGCTAAAAAAATATATATCATTTTTGGGGGGTCTAAGTGATTTTCTGGCAGAAAATACTGGATTTTTACTTGTAATCAACAAGTGTCAGAAAAGATTTAGTCTTTAAATGGTTAAACTGAGAACTTCTACACACAGAGATGACTTCATTCATTGAAGTGTAAACATTGTATCTTTCTGTTCTTTTCTTGGCAGACTGCCCAGAGAGGAGGAAAGTGTTGCTATGACGACTCAGTCAACTTAGACTGACTTCTATACAGAAGTCATTTCAAAGTCCCTCTGTAGTTCTAAATCTGCTTTTTATCAGCACAAATCGGCCGATGCCGATTATTTAAAAAACGGCAAATATCGGCCGGCCGATATATCGGTCGACCTCTAGTGAAAGCCCTCAGGGCTTTCACACTACATACAATGGCGCAGCTTCTTTAGGGCGGATTGCAGGCGCCAATTCTAATGCTATAGCGCCTGCAAAACGCCCTGGTGTGAAAGGGGTGTTCTACTTTAAGAGATATTTGTAAGATATTCAAGATGTGGGGTTTTGCCTTAAAAAAAAAAAAAAAAGTAGAATGTTTAGCCAGGATAGGCTATCTGGATATAGTGTACATAAAGATTCCTGGAAATCAGCTTTGTTTGTTTTGACTTTAAGGTTCATTAAAAATTGTGTTAATTGTTGGTTGAATAGGTTAACACACCGGTACCTACTGCAGTGAAAGCAGCTCAACCAAAAGTCTCTGGAAAGTTGAAGACACCCAATGTGACAAGTCCGGTGCCTGGTAAAACAAATGCCAGTAGCCAACCAACCCAGAAACAAGTAGATACTGACAGCTCGAGTGAGTCTTCAGATAGTGAAGAGGAACCTGTAGTTAAGGTACTTTAAAGTATCATCAATATATTGTACGAGAGTCTAAGATGTTTTACACCTTCATTCACTATTACAAGATGGTTCCTTGTTGGATTTTTAACCTGAACATCATAGAAATGATCTTGGAGCAAGGCTCCCTTAGCTTGGTTTCAGATAGGCTATTGTAGATGACAAAGCCAAGTTTAGCAGGGGGAAGTCTTGCCACTGGCATCCACAAGAGATACAAAAAGTCAGGGGGTATTTTAACCCACAATGAACTTCACCTTGGAGTAGTTTATTCAGTGGTAGATTCATAGTGAAAGGAAGAGTCTGGATCAGTTTATGCTCTACTTCCTTACAGAATAATTTTCAGGCATTATTTATGATGAGGCTTCCAATTGACTGCATGGACCTGTTGATGCCAACACAGAAAAAAAAGTGGTAGTGCAGTGGTTGAAAGATGAATTCTTGTATCATTTACCTATGGAAAGTGCTGTTCCTCTATTTGCTATACTTTTTTTTATCAGGCATTAGCTCTTCAGCTGCAGCTTGTGTAGGATCATTGCTGACCAGATTGATAAATGAGAGATTAAAGTGGTTACAAACCTGAGACGTCAAATGTGAACAAAGCGCATTACTGTGCACTTATCTTTTCTTTATCGTACTTCATGGGACACAGAGCCTTAAGTAATTACATAATGGGTTATAGGCCACCTTCAGTTGATGGAGACTGGTTATACCCCATCCAGGAAGTTCACTTCCTATATAACCCCTCCTCCTTCCAGGAGCACATCAGTTTTTTCGCCAGTGTCCAAGTTGTTGATCACGAGTGAAGATGTGCTCTGAGGAGCTCCACTGGAGGGATCCATGCTCGATTTAAATAACCTCCATAAAGACCAGATGCATCCAGAGTGCCTCTAAGGCCTAAAAGGATGGTACCTGGGGCCTCTTATCCGAAGGAAGAGGTTTTGCCTTTAATGCCTCTTTGTAGGGCTGGACACAGGCTTTGGTCTTGCTACATTACCTAGCTTTCCTGGTGGGGTGCTTTATAGGTCCAAGGGAGTTGGAACCCCAATATCTAGGGACCCGGTCCTTGAAGGTTTGATAAACGCAGCCCGCCGTGATGGGTGAAGGTTGAATTATCTGTTAATTCAGCAAATCCTGCGGCAGGGATAAGGTAAGGGAAGAAACTTGGGTTTTAAAAACACCTGTGTATTTCTTCCATTAGGGAAAAAATGTTGTCGCGCCAATCTCCACTAGAGGGAGTCTATGCACATACTTTACTCTGTTGTCTTCACAGGAGGACGCACGGCAGGCTAAAACAGATAAAGCTACAGCTGTGACAGTCTCTCCTTGCCTGATGAGGAGGAAACAAGCAGCCTGCAACACAGGGACGCTGGAGCAAACTGACATTCCTGATACAGGAAGGACACCTTTTTCCCGGCACTAGGCTGAACTGTCCTGCGGCTTTAAATGTCATGACTATTTTCAGCGATTACATGCAATTTGTATAGTGCCTCTGTTTTTGTACTTAGGAATATGCCTACCATAAAAGACGCCATAAAAAACTAAAAAGTAAAGGTCTCACCCCCAGGCCTTAGGATCTTGAGTAGCATTTCCACGCTGTCATCCTCGCCTGATTTACCAGTTATGGCAAGCCAGGGTGAGCTATCGGAACAAATTGATGGTGCAACTGCTTCTCACATCTCAGCCCCTGTATACGTGACTGAAGATGTCCTTTCCTCCTTCCTGCAGGGTCTGGAAGATTGGTGGCTTTAATCGCATCCTCCTTTCATATGGATAGGAAGTGTGCTAGACGCCCCTCCCCCACAGTGGGCTCAGGATGAGGTGTTACCCTCAGTTGATCAGGAGGAAAAAGAAATTGATGATTCCTCTGTGGAGGAAACAACGGTAGATGAACCTTTTTCGGCCTCACAATCTGAGAAATTGCTGATACAAACTCTTACAGAGATGGTTCGTTCCACTTTCATGCTGCCCCTAACGCAGTCTCCTGAAAGCTTGGTTTCTTCCTTGGGTTCCTTTAAAACCACCTCAGCCTTTGCATGCGTTTCCTCCACATGCATTACTAGAACAGCTTATTTTTGCTGAATGGGATCATCCGGATAAGCATTTTCTCCCTCCTAAGAGATTTTCAATTCTCTATCCCCTGGAGGAGAAATTCTCCAAAAGATGGAAAATACCAACAGTTGACGCTGCGATTTCCAATGTGAATAAAGGCCTAACTTTTCCTTTAGACAATGCACAAATGCTTAAGGATTCAACAGATAAAGTTGTAATCCCTGTTAAAATCGACTTTTTCCATGGCAGGTGCCGTTACTCAGCCTGCAGTCGCTGCAATAGGCATATGTCAATCCCTAAAGGACCCGTTTAAACAGGCCCTTAGAGAGCTTCTTGCACAACAAGCTCGGAATTTGGCTGAACTAACAAAAGCATTGTTTTGCCATAGATGCCATTAAAGACTCTATTCACCAAGCGTCCCACCTTATGCTTGTGCATATGCGTAGAATCCTGTGGTTAAAAAATTGGTCAGCTGAAGCACCATATAAAAACCTCCTAATTGGGTTCCCTTCTCATGGGGAGCGACTATTTGGAGAAGACTTGGACAAATATATCCAAACAATTTCTAGTGGGAAAAGTACTCTCTTGCCAGTCAAAAGAGTATAAACGCCCTTTATTTAAACTGGCTTTTTCCCCTGCGCCAGGGTCTTGCGCCTCTAGGCAGTGGAGAGGGCCTCCGCCGTCAGACCCAGGCTCAAAAGTCCTGGGGTCGGAAACCTGTAAAGCAGAATCCTAAAGCCTCATCATGAAGAGGGCAACCCCCCTCACTAAGGTGTGAGGAAGACTTCTGCAGTTTTCCGAAGTCTGGAAAGAGGAAATTCAGGCCAGATGGTTCATCTCCATGGTAACGCTTGGGTACAACCTGGAATTTCGTGACTTTCCGTCTCGCTTCCTGAGGTCAAGCGTTCCCAAGGATCCAGAGAAAAGACAATCTCTGTTTCAGGCACTAGACCGATTAATATCTAAAGGGGTAATCGTACAGATCCCCACAAAAGAGCAAGGTCTGGGGTTTTATTCAAATCTTTTTATGATACCAAAACTAGGGATGCACCGAATGGGTTTTTTGGTGCCGAAACCGATACCGAAAATGAAATATACACTAGGCCGAAAACCGAAACCGATACCGAAACAGCACTGATACCGAAAATTACTGTTTTTAAAAAATATTTTTATACAGGAGGTGGTCAGAGACTGGGGACATGGTACAGGAGGTGGTCAGAGACTGGGGACATGGTACAGAAGGTGGTCAGAGACTGGGGACATGGTACAGAAGGTGGTCAGAGACTGGGGACATGGTACAGAAGGTGGTCAGAGACTGGGGACATGGTACAGAAGGTGGTCAGAGACTGGGGACATGGTACAGGAGGTTGTCAGAGACTGGGGACATGGTACAGGAGGTGGTCAGAGACTGGGGACATGGTACAGGAGGTGGTCAGAGACTGGGGACACGGTACAGGAGGTGGTCAGAGACTGGGGACACGGTACAGGAGGTGGTCAGAGACTGGGGACACGGTACAGAAGGTGGTCAGAGACTGGGGACACGGTACAGAAGGTGGTCAGAGACTGGGGACACGGTACAGGAGGTGGTCAGAGACTGGGGACACGGTACAGGAGGTGGTCAGAGACTGGGGACACGGTACAGGAGATGGTCAGAGACTGGGGACGTGGTACAGGAGATGGTCAGAGACTGGGGACGTGGTACAGGAGATGGTCAGAGACTGGGGACGTGGTACAGGAGATGGTCAGAGACTGGGGACGTGGTACAGGAGATGGTCAGAGACTGGGGACGTGGTACAGGAGATGGTCAGAGACTGGGGACGTGGTACAGGAGATGGTCAGAGACTGGGGACGTGGTACAGGAGATGGTCAGAGACTGGGGACGTGGTACAGGAGATGGTCAGAGACTGGGGACGTGGTACAGGAGATGGTCAGAGACTGGGGACGTGGTACAGGAGATGGTCAGAGACTGGGGACGTGGTACAGGAGATGGTCAGAGACTGGGGACGTGGTACAGGAGATGGTCAGAGACTGGGGACGTGGTACAGGAGATGGTCAGAGACTGGGGACGTGGTACAGGAGATGGTCAGAGACTGGGGACGTGGTACAGGAGATGGTCAGAGACTGGGGACGTGGTACAGGAGATGGTCAGAGACTGGGGACGTGGTACAGGAGATGGTCAGAGACTGGGGACGTGGTACAGGAGATGGTCAGAGACTGGGGACGTGGTACAGGAGATGGTCAGAGACTGGGGACGTGGTACAGGAGATGGTCAGAGACTGGGGACGTGGTACAGGAGATGGTCAGAGACTGGGGACGTGGTACAGGAGATGGTCAGAGACTGGGGACGTGGTACAGGAGATGGTCAGAGACTGGGGACGTGGTACAGGAGATGGTCAGAGACTGGGGACGTGGTACAGGAGATGGTCAGAGACTGGGGACGTGGTACAGGAGATGGTCAGAGACTGGGGACGTGGTACAGGAGATGGTCAGAGACTGGGGACGTGGTACAGGAGATGGTCAGAGACTGGGGACGTGGTACAGGAGATGGTCAGAGACTGGGGACGTGGTACAGGAGATGGTCAGAGACTGGGGACGTGGTACAGGAGATGGTCAGAGACTGGGGACGTGGTACAGGAGATGGTCAGAGACTGGGGACGTGGTACAGGAGATGGTCAGAGACTGGGGACGTGGTACAGGAGATGGTCAGAGACTGGGGACGTGGTACAGGAGGCATCCCCCATTGCAGCCAGTGTGCCCCATTGCAGCCAGTGTGCCATTTTGCAGCCAGCCTGTGCACTGTGTGCAGGGAAGAGAGCCGCCTCCGCCGCCTGTTTGATAACAGCGCCGGGAACAATTGCTGTGTGTTCCCGGCCGTGCGCCGTCACACGCAGCCCCTCCCCCTTGTCCGGGCACTTTGATAGACAGATCATCCGTCCAATCCTGCGGATGATCTGTGTATCTAAGTGCCCGGACAAGGAGGAGGGGCTGCGTGTGACGGCGCACGGCCGGGAACACACAGCAATTGAAATGAAAGCTGTGATGTTCCCGGCGCTGTTATCAAAAAGGCGGCGGAGGTGGCTCTCCTGCGCTGTGATGGGCGTCGCCAGGGGGCGGGGTGCGGAGCCCCACCCAGGCCACGCCCCATTTTCGGCTCCATTATCGGCCGTTTTTCTCTTTCGGCAAATTGCTGAAAAGGGCATTTTCGGCCGATATGTTTCGGCGGCCGAAATTTCGGTGCATCACTAACCAAAACCAAATGGGGAATGTCAGACCCATTCTAGATCTAAAAAATCGAAATCAGTTCCAGAAGATCCTCTCCTTTCGCATGAAGACAATCAGGTCAGTAGTTTCTATCCTCCTACGAGGAGAACTTCTGGCATCAGTCGACATCAGGGATGCATATCTGCATGGCCCTATATTTCCTGCTCACCAAAAGTTTCTGCGGTTCAAGTTAGAGCAGCAGCATTTTCAGTTTGTAGCCCTGCCCTTTGGGCTAGTTACAGAAGCCCGGGTGTTCACAAAAGTGCTGGCCCTGTTTTGGAACCCAGACAAATGTCTGGCCGAGTTATCTGCACCTGGTCTAATTCAAATGTCCATGCATTCATGTTTAGAAGGAGTACGCTGACACACACACTGTTCAGTGAAAAAGCTTCCTTTATTGCTCTGGGCATATAGCCCCTTTATAGTAGAAGACTACATTGTTTGCAAAGCATCATCTCAGGTGTATTCTGTGCTGTCAAGCAGAGATTGGAGGACCCTTATCTAAGGGGTCATCTGGCCAGTTTCATTCAGGTTTTCTGCTGATGGTTTGTGGACTCCTGGACTCTCTCCGATGGGAGGGGAGTCTCTAGGTGAGGCATTTTGAGTAAGGAGATTCAGCATATATCTTGACATAATAGAAAATAGTCATTTAATCAAAGTATTAAACAATCCATAACAGTCCCCCCTTGAAATGTCTATTTCCTATTCTGTCCCTAGTAGGTGGTCTAACTCATCTGTCCTCATGTGCCTTGGAACTTTTTTCTTGCTGTACATTAGACGGTTGATGGCTAACCCATCACCCCCCTTGCCACAGTCTTTGCACATGTGGAAGTCAGATGCTATGGTTGAATGATCTTATAATTTATAGATATGGGGAGGGACTGTAATGGGGCATAGGGCTTTTCATAGTCCTCATCTTCTGCGTCCTGCTGCATCATCACTAGGGTCGCTTGGTCAACTGTTTTGCCTAGGAATTTCTTTACACATGGAATAACATAACATACTATAGTAGCTAGAAAGACCAGAATAACTAGTATTACAGTACCTATCCGAGCCAAGGTCTTCTGCCAACCACCCAAACCACTGGTTTCTTGGCTGATCTATACCCAAATTCTTCAGCTCTACTGATAGACTTTCCAACATTTTATGGCCAGGGTGACCTTACCATTTGGACCGGTGTTGTCTGCTATGTATGTATAGCATGTCCCTGTACCTTCTATCATTTTACAAACAACCTCCCTTCTCTGCTAAAATCATGTCCAAGGCCATCCTATTCTGAAATGTCATGTAAGATGTGGGTGCTAATTGGTCAGCAATCCCCTGTAGGGCGTCTCTAGTGTAATTTACAAACCATTGCTGGTTGTAATATATGTACATTTCTGTTCACCGTAATTATGGGAATCGGAGACTCAAAACCTGCCTTTACTTGGTCTCGGGCTTTAAATTAATTCGGGACCCCTATGGCATCTATATATACATGTGGGTCAAAACTTCCCACAGAAGCACTCCTTTTAGTGATAGCCACCTGTTGGGCCCTTACCAGATTTAACAGAAAAAGGATATACAATGTAGACGTCATGGTGCAGTCGATGTCTTGTCCTCTGGACTTGGGACTTTCTTACAGTGGAAAGGGCGGATTCAAGTGTTTTTCCCAGCCAACTTTACAGATTTGCTTGTGGTCAGCAGCACCCGGAAAGAGACCATCATATCTGGGTTCAAGAGAACTCTTTCCCACAAATGTCTTTACCAGCGCCCAATCTCCAGGTAGTAGTTGGTGTGTTCCTGTATCTAATTCAGGATCTGGAATGGAAGAAAACACCTGGGCACGTATTCGGGTTAATTCTCGTGATAATGCGGTTACATAATTAGTCAACACATCATACTGCAGTTATAACTGTGGAAAATAACCAAGTCTAGGGGCTAAATCAAACAAAATCTCATAAGGGGGTAGGGGAGTGTTCTCCCCTTGGTGTGTATCTGATGCTGAACAGGGCAATGGGCAGGCTGTCCAGCCAATGCATACCAGTCTCTTGGGCCATTTTTAACATTCAAGTCTTTAATGTGTCATTCATTCTTTCTACCTTCCCGGTACTCTGGGGGTGGTAGGCTGTGTGAAACTACTAAGGTGTACTCAAATCAACCAATCTTTGGCATTTGGATGTGGTCAATTTGTATCCGCTGGAAAGGGTACAAGGGCTTTGACAGGTGTTTCTGTGGCATCTTTTCTGTGCATCCCGGGTTACACTTTGCACAAATGGTGCATGACTTACAGAAGTTGCTAGTCAGTGGAGTGATTCCTGAATCTATATTCATAAGAGTCTCTGACAGATGGGCAGGTCCATGTGCCCATTGTACCACACCCGAGTACATATTCCTGGGTAAGCAAGGCTTCTTGTTGCACCCGAATAGTGCATCCTTGAGGGTTGTTCCCCTCTGCTTCCAGCTTTCCTTCTCATCCGGACTTGCTGCTTCTTGTAGTTTTTTCAGATAAACTCTGTCCACTGGGACAGTCTGTAGGGTAAGCACGAGGTGGTCTTCTACCACTCTACTTTCCACTTCTCGTGGACCATTGGCTGCCTGTTTGGCAGTTGAATCTGCTAGATGATTGCCTCTGGCTTCCTTCGAGTTCAGTTTGCCATGTGCTTTTACTTTCAAAATAGCCACTTGGGTTGGGAGAAGTAAGGCAACGTAATAATGTTGTCCGGTAGAAGGAGGGAACATTGGAGTCTCAAATGTCTGGCAGTGGACAGATTTTTCGGCTGGATCTGGTTGAGTATGGCAGCAATGTCCCAGACGTTCGTATACAAATAGCTTGAGCGTTTTTTCGTAGTCTGGAAGCCCTAAAACCGGAGATAATGAAATGGCTTGTTTGAGGGCCTCGACGTTGGATATTGCCTCTGAGGACATTTGGAAGGGGTCAGACTTCAGGACATCATAAATGGGTTGCATCAGTAAGGAGGCTTCCGAACCATAGCTTCATTATCTGCTCGGAGGTCCTGGACCATTCTGTACATGTCTGGTTCTGCCTTGGGGGTTCTCTTCTTCACAGGGAACAGAAGTGGGCTGTATGGAGATGTACAGGGTATCAGGGCGCCATTTGACATGAGGGATTTGACATGCTGTGAAATAGATTAGTAGATTGGGATAACTTTAGAGGGTTTCCAGGGCAGGGGAGCTCCAAGTTTCAACTGCACCATGACTGGTGGCACCTTTAAATGTCCTACATCCTCAGCTCCTGTGGACCATAGCAGAAGTGTCCTTAATATCCAGTGGAGAAGAGACAGTAATAGATCCATCTTCAAAGAAGACAATAGAAGCCTGAAGTCTGGACAGTACATCTGCTCCCAAGAGATTGAGTGGACAGGTGGAAGAGACAAAAAATCGAGCCTGAAGGTCTGGGTACTTTCCAACTTGTAGGGGGCGGGTCAATGGGTTAGTTCTGGGAGTTCCATCTATGCCCACACAAGATATGTCAATATCGGAAAGGTAGGAGTGGGCAGGTAAATCCTCTTTTCTAAGCACATTTCTGGCTGCACCTGTGCCGCTTAGGAAAGTGGTTGGATGTCCCTCAATGGGTAGGGTAACCTTCGCTAATGGACCTTCTGAGTTCTTTGAAGAGGTTGCCCTGACATAGGTTAGTGACACAGGCTTGCCCAATTCCTAGCATAGGAGATCCAGGTGTTCTGAGGTGGGATGTCCAGGGTCTTTATATTGTTGCTGCTGCACACGGTACTCCGGCTGGGCCCTGGTGAGGCCTTTTCAGATTGACTCCTTGAGGCCTGCCACAAAGGCTGAAGACAGTATCTGGCTGTGTGCCATATTATGGGTGATGAATACAAAATCTGAAAAAAACTTGTGACAGTCCGGTGTAAAACTTTCCTACTGACTCCGTTTTGTCTTGAGTAACATCTTGGATACTTGTAGCTTGATCAGTCTGCCCCCCCGCCCACTAGCACAGCTACTCACAAAATTCCACACCAGAATTAAAGGTATTGTCATTGACAATCCTTGTATCACTGAGACTTTTCTCCATGATGGGACAGTGAGCGTCTCCAGCTTTAATTTCACATAAACTGAGTAGTTTTCTCCATACTGCTAAGTAGGGTTTTTTCCACTGCCTATTACTCGGCAACTTTCATCAGGAGACTTGTTTTCCTGCAAAAAAAACTCTCCATCTCTTCTATTAATTGTTTCCTGTGAGTGGTCTTTGCCACATTTAAAGTAATCAAAACATTCTCAGCCTTTTCTTTCATTTACATTTGCATATTTCTTCATAACATCCATTCTAAACATATATTCTCTTTTGTACTGTTTCATTGTCTAACTACTGTTTTTCTCAACTTGCATAATTCCTTTAATATTCTAGCCTGTTAGAATAATAACTAAATCAACCCAGTCCTGTATATCCCACACATGCAAACATCACATTATACCAGTAATCTCACAGCCTTTCAACCATTAACATCACTACAGACAGTCTCTCACACAGGGATCTGAAGGGAGGGGTCACCTCACTCCTTGCAGTGAAGCGTAAGGATGGGGGTGAGGAGCACAGCTGCAGAATGCTCTGCCATGCTCAAAAATGAGTCTTCAGGCTTATATTTCTTTTATCTCAGCGATACTTCTAACGTACAGTATGCATTGCCTGATATTCTATTTTGCTAGACCCATCAGTGATATGCATTATAAAAATGTTGACAGGCTCATAACTAAAGTTTCATCATATTGCATACTTTCAAATAAATTCCAATATTGCACACATTATATTATGCTTCTTCAGTTTTCAGTAAACCATTGTCAGATAACACCCTTCGTTTTTCCTTCAGTATTTTCCACCATTCCTCCGGCTGCAATCTACCCCCTGGAGGAATGGTGAGGCTACAAATTTTCGCAAATTTTTTTGCTTTCTTAACATAATTCCTCCCTCTCTCTTGAGTTTCCCTTTCCCTGGCTTAACCAATTTCTGCCCCATTATTTTCTCTCTTGATGACTGAGATATTTATGTGTCTGCTCAGGATTTTAGATGGGTCACGAGGTTGCCTTGGATTCTGAAAGGGTCTGGCAATTCCTCTATTCGTCACCTGGTACCGTTTCAGACTATATCCCAATCTCAAATTAACGAGGACAAAACAGTATGACAGAGAGAGGTTTTGTCTACAATGCTCGACTGCCACCTGGGTCGCCCCTGACGCGTCTTCCCAAAATGTAGACTCAGTCACGGTTCTGCCCGTCCAAGACGGCCACAGAATAGGGGTCGGGTAGTGCGTGACCACTCACTTCCCTCAACAAGATATTTAACAGACAGATAAGTACAGCAGTTACTATTCAACAATGAGATCCTCAAATTTTCACTTCCCTCTGTTTCTTCTAAATCTCCCACTTGTTCAGGACACCTTATCGGTTCCTGTCCACTCTTTCTACATTCACTTTCTATAGACCCAATTGACCTTCCAACCTCCTTTTAAAAAATGTTGAACATCAATCCACAAACACAATTATAACATGACATTTGTATGATTTGTAATAGATGTGTATGCTTGAATTATAACAACCACACAGCCACGCTACCTGCGTCCCTGACGCCCCCTTCTGGGTGACGTGCTATACCACACCATCACCTTTACCAAAAGAGTTTATCCACGTCCCCGACTCCCACTGTCCCTGACACCCCCTTCAGGGTGACGTGCTACACTGCACTAACACCTTTCCAAAGGAGTTTATCCACGTCCCTGACGCCCCCCTTCTGGGTGAAATGCTACACCGCATGGGATATACTAGCAAGATATGAATGTGATATCTTACCGTATTTTCAGAGTTGATCAGTCTCTGTCCCTCCCGTGGTGATTCCTCCTCAGTGGCCTCTTGGTCGGCTGTTCCTCTGGTTCGCAACCCGAGAGCCCCACGTTGGGCGCCAAGCTGTTTTGGAACCCAGACAAATGTCTGGCCAAGTTATCTGCACCTGGTCTAATTCAAATGTCCATGCATGCATGTTTAGAAGGAGTACGCTGACACACACTGTTCAGTGAAAAAGCTTCCTTTACTGCTCTGGGCATATAGCCCCTTTATAGTAGAAGATGACTCATTGTTTGCAAAGCATCATCTCAGGTGTATTCTGTGCTATCAAGCAGAGATTGGAGAACCCTTGTCTAAGGGTTCGTCTCGCCAGTTTCATCCAGGTTTTCTGCTGATGGTTTGTGGACTCCTGGACTCTCTCCGATGGGAGGGGGGTCTCTAGGTGAGGCATTTTGAGTAAGGAGATTCAGCATATATCTTGACATAATAGAAAATAGTCATTTAATCAAAGTATTAAACAATCCATAACAGCCCCACCTCTAGCCAAGTTAAGGGCACAGGTTGTAGCGTATCTAGATGATCTATTACTAATAGATAAGTTGGTGGCTCGTTTGGAGCAGAGCGTACACACTTCAACCAACTGAAAAGTTTGGGTTGGATTCTCAACCTAGAGAAATCTTTCTTAATACTGCTAAAAAGGCTGGAGTACTTGGGTTAGATCATAGACACAGCCCAGGAAAAGGTGTTCTTGCCTCAGGCAAAGATCAGCTCCATAAGAGAGCTGGTGCGGATGATCAGGTCAAATGGCGATCTCTCCATTCGCCTTTGCATGAGGTTGCTAGGAACCATGTTGACTTAGTTCCCTGTGCCCAGTTTCATTCAAGACTGTTGCAAAACAGTATCCTGTCTGCTTGGAACAAAACAATTCAAGCTTTAGACTTGCCAATGAAGCTGTCTCCAAGATTGTCCCAAAGCCTCACTTGGTGGTTACTAACCTAGAATCTGCTGAAAGGAAAATCCTTCTGACTAGTCATCCGGAAAGTTGTAAAGATGGATTTCAGGCTGGAGAACAGTACTAGAAAAGACAACTGTCCAGTGGTCAAGAACCGAAAGAACCTTGCCCATCAATATCCTAGAGATTCGGGCAGTACATCTGGCTCTAAAGGCCTAGACTTTCAGGTTACGGGATTGTCCTGTCAGGATTCAAAACAATGCCAAAGCTGTGGCCTATATCAATCACCAAGGGGGCACCAAAAGCATCTCTGCGTAGAGAGAGGTGAACCATATTCTAACTTGGGCAGAAAGGAATGTTCCGTGCCTATTGGCAGTCTTCATTTCGGGAGTAGAGAATTGGCAGGCGGACTACTTAAGTTGCCAGCAGTTATTCCCAGGGGAATGGTCTCTTCACCCCAACATATTTTGGGCTGTTTGCCAAAGATGGGGACTCTGAACATAGATCTTCTAGCATCCAGGTTCAACATGAAATTAGTCAACTTTGTGGCCAGAACAAGGGATCCACTCGCATGTGGAATGGATGTGTTGGTGGCCCCATGGGATCAGTTCTCACTGATCTATGCATTTCCCCCATTCAGTTGCTGCCTTGACTTCTTTGCAGGATCAAGCTGGAAAGAAAGTCAGTAATTCTGGTGGCACCAGCATGGCCCAGAAGGTCAGGGAATGCAGAAATTGTAAAGATGGCAGTGGATGGCCCATGGTCCCTCCCACTACGGCCAAATCTGCTCTCACAGGGACCGATAATCCAGCCTTCCTTACGGTCTCTAAATTTAACGGCTTGGCTATAGAACCCCACATTCTGAAGAAACGTGGACTTTCCAAGTCAGTCGTCTCTACCTTAATTATTGCCAGGAAGCCAGCCTCCAGAACTATATATTATAGAGTGTGGAGGGCTTATGTTTCCTGTTGTGAATCCAAGGGTTGGCAACCTCAGAGATATATCATAGGCAGAATTCTTGCCTTTCTACAATTGGGGGTAGAAATGAAATTGGCCTTGAGTACTATTAAAGGCCAAGTCTCAGCTTTATCGGTCTTATTTCAAAGACCACTTGCTACTCATTCTTTCATCCGAGGTTTTATACAAGGGGTGACGTGGCTTAATCCACCCGTCAAACCTCCCTTGAACCCTTGGGACTTGAACTTAGTTTTGTCTGTGTTACAAAAATAGCCCTTTGAACCGATACAACATATTGCCCTAGTCCTTCTGACAAGAAAGTTGGTATTTCTTGCAAGGAGGGTTTCTGAATTGGCTTCTTTTTCTTGTAAAGAGCCATATTTGATTTTTCATGAGGACAGAGTGGTGTTGCGCCCTAGTCCAGGTTTTTTTTTTTTTTTTTTACCAAAAATGGTCTTGGGTTTCCATCATTTTTTCCAAAACCATGTTCCAGGGAAGAAAAGTCACTACATTTTCATGATGTGGTGAGAGCACTGAAAATCTATTTAGAGGCAACTGCTCAGATTCGTAAGACTGATGTCAAAAGTGTCAATCCACTGCCGCTAAGTGGATTCGCCAAGTGATGATTCAAAGTTATGATTTAAGGGGTAAGATTCCCCCTTTTCAAGTTAATGTACACGCTACCAGGGCGATTAGTGCTTCTTGGGCAGTGTGCCATAAGGCCTCCATGGCTCAGATCTGTAAGGCTGCAACTTGGTCTTCAGTGCATACATTCACAAAATCTTATCAGCTGGATCTAAGGCGGTATGAAGATATCGCCTTCGGGCGCAGTGTGCTGCAGGCAGAAGTATAGATCCTCAAGTTTGGAGGTACCCTCCGGGTTGTGTCTCGCACCCCTCAAGTAGCATTGCTATGGGACGTCCCATTAAGTAATTAAAGGGGTTGTAAAGGTTCATTTTTTATTTTCTAAATAGGTTCCTATAAGCTAGTGCATTGTTGGTTCACTTACCTTTTCCTTCGATTTCCCTTATAAATGTTTTTTTCCTTTGTTTTCTTTGTCTGAATTTCTCACTTCCTGTTCCTCCTCAGTAAGCTGTTCAGTAAGCTGTTCTGGCTGACTAACCACCAGCTCGGATGATGGTGAGAAGTTTACTGAGGAGAAACAGGAAGTGAGAAATTCAGACAAAGAAAAAAAAACATTTAGAAGGGAAATCGAAGGAAAATGTAAGTGAACCAACAATGCACTAGCTTAGAGCAACCTATGTAGAAAATAAAAAAACGAACCTTTACAACCCCTTTAAGGCTCTGTGTCCATGATGTTCAATAAAGAAAATAGGATTTTAATAAGTTTACCTGTAAAATTATTTTCTTGAACTACATCATGGGACACAGAGGTTCTCCCCTCTTTTTGAGATTTAAGTATATTGTTTTGCTACAAAAGCTGATGTGCTCCTGGAAGGAGGAGGGGTTATATAGGGAGTGAACTTCCTGGATTGTGTATAACCAGTGTCCATCAGCTGAAGATGCCCTATAACCCATTAAGTAATTACTTAAGGCTCTGTGTCCCATGATATACTCCAAGAAAAGGATTTTACAGGTAAGCGGTTATAAAAATCCTATTTTTTCAAAGCTCTGTGTGATTTCTCCTTGTTTCCAGTTTCTTCTGTTATCTGTAACATATATGTAGCTGTCAATTCTGACAGCTTTTCCAGGACACCAAGAGAAAAAAGGTGGGGGAGGAGAGCAGTGTGTGAAATTTAGTTCCCCGCCCCCTGCTTTGTGCTGCTGAGAGATGACAGATTCTGTGTGAATTCTGTGTGTTGTAGAATGCTGTACAGAAGGTAAATACTCCAGGTCCAACGGCTATAAAGATGAAACAAGGAAGCCAGTCCGACAAGGTGGTTAAGAGTCCACGAGCTCCTAAACCTCTACCAGGCAAGCCTACTGGTACCAGTGTGGCTAAAACACCCTTGCAGGCGGATGAGGAAAGTTCCAGTGAGTCATCAGACAGTGAAGAGGATACAGCTGAGAAGGTACTATACACCCTGAAGAATTGTATTTCTCTCTCTTGGTTATGTAATGCTCTAACTTACTCTAGGTTCACTTTTGTAAAATATTATAATAAAAGCAGTTACCCATAGCAACCAGCCAGATAGTATTTGGTGTTAGTCTGACTTTAGCAAAATTTGTATTTTATTTCATACATACTTGTATAGCGCTGTCCATTTATGCAAAATTGTATGCATAAATTGTTCATTCACATAAGTCCCTGCCCTCAAGGAGCCTACAATCTAAAGTCCCTAACTCGTATTCATACATACTCCTACCTACTAGGGCCATTTTATTATTATTAATATTAATTAGTATTAATCTACCAGCATTTATTTGGAGTGTAGGCGGAAACCCATGCAGGCACAGGGAGAACATGCAAACTCTGTGCAGGTAGTGTCGTGGTGAATTGTGACACTTGAGAATTTCATCAATCAACAGTGTTATGTTAGCACCTCAATAAAGTAGAACTTTACATATAACAACTTGATAAAAAAAAATAATGTTCTTTAGCAAGGAACATACATTCCACATTAATAATTATGCTACCAAAATGAGTGTGCGCTGTAAATTGCCTCCATCATTGCGCCTGTTTCTTCTTGCTGAAGGCTGCCATTTTGCCGAAGCCCATAGCCCGTGAACAGCAGTAAATCATAAAACGAAACTAAACCCATCAATTTTAACAGTTTTAAAAAAAATAAAAATAAATTCCTGGGATTGCTAATTGTCACATTTTGCTTGTATCCTCAACCAAACTGTCAAACCATCAAATCGCTGGTGCCACACAATGGCTGCTACAAATCAAACAGGAGCAGCTTCCTTGGCTGTAAAGGATAGGGGGGTTTAATTCCACTTAAGGCTGTCGGAGAGATTGGCCTCTACAAATTCGTCACAGTGCCTAAAATGGAGAGCAACTAAGCATGTGCAGAGCAGCGTGAGATATTTGTATTACTGGATTTTAAACCATATAGCCACTGATGTTTAAAGTGGATGTAAACCTTCCATACACCCAGTGACACGAACAGCCTCAGATGATACACAGGGATGAAACCAATCTCCCTACATACGTTTTACTTGTATATCTGCTGCCTTTCCCTTTCTATATTCTTTAGAATTTTCACTTGCTCATTCAGCTGTAGGGGTGTGTATTCCGGTCTCACACTGGGAGATGATTGAAGGAAAGGGAGGAGGAAGATACTTTCAGAGCTGTGCTGTGTCAAGAAGGTTTCTTTGCTAATCTATTTATATCCATTTATGGCAACCTCATTTGACACACATTTTCAGCTACTTTCATCTTCCATCTCAGGGAACTTGTCAGAAGTTATGCTGATAAGAGGAGCAAAACCGCAGAAACACACAGGACTTAGGTCTTTGGAGAGAGATAAGAAAACACTACAGATGTATGTGCCTAGGTCAAATTTCATGAATCTGGTTTACAGCCATTTTAATGCTTTACATAGCCATCCCTGCAAAAGTTCAAATTTAAGCTGCTTAGGCCCTGCATTGCATTGTGGAGTGTGGTCAAGACAGTCTTCAGCTCCAAATTTTCGGAAAGCAAGCATAGCCAGGCTGTAGGCCTGCAAGGCTTTGAGAAGTGGAATGTGCAGATAAGCACCCGGTGGCACCTAGTCTTCAATTAAGGATTCGATTTTTGCCTTATATTTGGTTTGATTTACATTTCAAGTCCATTTACTTGTATGATTTGAAAGTGAAACGCAAGTTTTAAGGACGCAAAAACTTGACAAACGATTATTTACATTGCACTGTAAAGAATGCCTCGTGTAACACTTATTTTAATTTCTTTGGCAATTAAAAGGTAAAAACTAAGAGTCTTCCAACGCTAATGGAACAATCTGCAAAGGCTCCACTGACATCTACAGAAGTGAAGGGAAAAGCCACAAGTCTGACCAGAAGTCCAGTGGTTGGAAAACCTGCAACTGCCGACACTTCAAGCAGCTCCTCAGAAAGCGACGAGGAGCTGGTTATAAAGGTATATTGGGGTGGTCATTGTTTTTATCTGCAGTTGTGTTTTACTAGCGTCTTTTTATGTGCAGTTTATTTGGTATTTTACGTCCAATACACAGATGTTTTCTTCAGCTTGATAAAAGTTTAAACTAACTGGCTATCAGAGTAGGTCACTGAAGTCTCCTTAGTTTTGGCATTTCCTGGCAAGATATGCCACATATCTCCTCACATGGCTTTGTAACTTTGGGCTGCTCAGATCTGGTGCTGAGTTTCAAATCCATGTAATACACCTGCTGTGGTCCTTATTAAAGGTTTTGCTCCTCACTCGTGTTTTTTTTTTTTTTGTTTTGCATCAGAGAATGCAGCTTTAGGAGCTTGCTATCCTGTTTGGCTCTATTTGTATGTATGGTAGAACCCTATACTTAACTGTCCCCCGTCCCCCAAAACCTATGCTAAATAGCCTGTGTAAGAAAGATGTGTGTACTTTCAGGCTGCTCCAGTCTGGTCACATGGTCATGCTCCCTTGTGTCAGCCAGCACAAAGCCCTCTCTCCTCTCCCCTGTATCTGTCGCTACCTGACACGAGAAATCGCTTGACCAGACCGGAGCAGCCGAAAGTATTTGCATCTTTCTTACACAGGTTAGTATGCATAAGTGTTAGGAGGGCAAAGGGGACAGTTCTAAGAGTAGTTAGGGTCATCCTGGAATTCCACCGTAAGGGTAGCATTTGCTAAGCGAAGAAAAGCAGTGGCTGTGGTGGAAATAAATATTAAAGCAGGGGTGCTCAACCTTTTGAAGAGCGAGGTTCACTTAAGCAACTTGTTAATCGGTTGTGGGCCACGATGAGCAGGTGGATGGCATATGCAAAGTGGTAACGGACAAAGCCCACTCTTCTCTATAGAGCCCATTCTATTGCGGGTGCAGCACAGTGCATCTTTGGCTTTCTGGGTTAGCTGCACTTTGCCATAGACTTCTAATATATCCTGCAGGTGTGGTGCACCTGGAGAGAGTGCAACAAACCTGCAGGTATTAGCAGAAGTCGCACTGAGATCAGTTTTGAATGCACCCCAGTAACCAGTGCAGAACAGATATGCCCATATATACACTGTAATTTTAGTAATAAAATTACTTTTAAGTCTTTTTATTCAGGTATCACCAGCTGTTGCTGTCCCAGCAGAGTACATTTGGTATCACTCTGCCTAATTGACATTCAGTTAGGCAGTCCAGAATATATACACATTTTTTACACTGACACAGGTTTATTTCCTTTTGTAGTGTTCACTGTGGGATTATTTTTAATCCTCAACACATAGCGCATCGTCACACATTTAATCACTTCTCCATATTCCCGGTGTTCAGGGAATTTCAGGTGCAGCAGGCGATTGTCAGCGCTTCCCTTTACCACTTATACATTTGTACAAGGCAAGCAGGAACTCCTAGTCAGTGACTTACTAAATATTGGAGCTAGGGAATCCAAATGACTGCAAGGCAGCTAGATTTTGGATGGTTACCAATAGAAACTTGGTGTATTTCACAAGAAAGATGCATTTTGTAACCAAATTAGCATTGATGGCTAAGACATGATTGCATTATGACCTGAACCCGAGTTCTCTTAAGTTTTATTCCTGCAGTCATAGGTTTCTGATATTTTTTTCCTCTCTAGCCTACTGCAGCACAGCCTAATGTTGAAAAGACTACAACACAGAGTCCTGCAGTGCTACAGAAGAAGCAAGAGAGCAGTTCAGAGGAGAGTGACTCTGATGAAGAGGAACCTGTGAAAAAGGTAAGGAATAGGGGTACATTCCCCCTTTAGCTTTCTCAATAAGACAGACAGTAAAAATCTGTTTGTATTTATTTATTTTTTCTCATGCGTGTGTCAGGTATCTCCACTCATGGCACACTGTAGCTATTTAAGTCAAGCAATGGTGTTTCAGTTCCTCTTGCTGCTGTGTTCGTTATATACAGAGACTTAAAGCTGAACACCGGGCAAAACACTAAATACACATATAAAAACTATATAAGGGAGTTTTACCTGCATGGTGCATTTCTGACATCTTTCACAGCTCTGTCACAACACACTGCCTCTTGCTTAAATACTGAGCCATCTGGACATATATGCAGAAAGGGAAACGGGAACTCCTGGTCTCCTTTTTGATGGTCACTAATAGAAATTGGTGTATTTAACAAGAAAGATGTGTTTTAATACCAAATACTAGCATGGGGGGCTGAGACATGATTGCATTACAACCTGAGGTTTGGACGTTCTTAAGTTTATATTTGCAGTCATGAGGCTTTGTTTTATTTTTCCCTCTAGCCTCCTGCAGCTACTCCAAAACCTGCAGCAAAGCCTAGTGTTAGGAAGACTACAACACACAGTCCTGCAGTGCTACAGAAGAAGCAAGAGAGCAGTTCAGAAGAGAGTGACTCTGATGAAGTGGAACCTGTGAAAAAGGTTAGTAATGGAGAGGGGGGGGGGGGGGGGGATTCCCCTTTTTAGCTTTTTTCAATAAGACAGCCTATACAAAACTGATGTTTGAATAACCCAGGATTTTTTTCTATCATGAGTGTGCTAGTAAGGTATCCCCAATCATGACACTGTAGCTATTCAAGTCAAGCAATTGGGTTTCAGTTCCTCTTGCTGCTGTGCTCTTTATATACAGAGACTTAAAGCTAAACACCGGGCAAAATACTAAATACACAGAAGCAAGAGTGGTTCAGAGGAGAGTGACTCTGATGAAGAGAAACCAATAAAACTGATGTTTGATGAATAAGCAAGGATTTATTTATTTTTTTAGATCTCATGAGTGTGCCAGTAAGATCTCACCACTCATGACACACTGCAGCTATTCAAGTCAAGCAATGGGGTGTTTGTTCCTCTTCCTGCTATGTTCTGTATAATAAAATATACAGAGACTTAAGCCTAGTACACACTACTAGTTTTTGTTTGCTCATTCTGATGTTAGTACAGCGATCTCCCCTGCTGTGGTGTTGTGTTCTGACAGGAGGACGCACCGCCTGACAGTTGTGATGAGGGATTTAGCTGTTGCCCAGCTCTGTCAGCATAGTATTCAGAATTGTGATGGTAAGAGGCAGCATCTTCACTGAGAAAAAGGATGTTGCCTAGTTTTAGGTGATTAAACATTGGCAATAAAACTAGACAGGAAGTCCCCTCCCAGGCATAACCCCACCCCTTTAGGCAAGTCTTCAGTTGTTTTGCTAGGGTCTCATTTTGCTACGGTCGCATCCTGGCTTTCCTCCAATCTGCATTATTCTGGGGCTAGCTTTCCCTTTTACAGAGACCAATTGCTTCACATTCTTCTGTGCAAGTTGTCACATGTATTATTACACTGGTCAGGACTCGACATGTATTATTACACTGGTCAGGACTCGACTTTGTACTCCTATATTCCAGAACTCTGTTTGAACCAAGCCATGATATTCTCTTCATTCTTCTGACTCGGAAGGTTATTTTTCTGGTTGCTATTAATTTGGCTTCTAGCATTCTGGAAACAGTTGCCCTTTCTTGTAAGGAATTATTCCTGGTGCCCTACCATGACAAGGTGCCTTATGGCCTCAGCTGTCGTTTTTACCGAAGCTTTTTTTTTTTTTTTTTTTCCTCTTCCATTTCAGCCATCTGCTGTGGTCAGCCATTGATGGACACTATATAATTTTAAGTGGAATTATGGAATAACTACATTTAAAACTGTCCCCTCCCTCCTCCTAACACCTATGCTTACTAACCTGTGTAAGAAATATGTATATACTTTTTTCAGGTTGCTCTGGTCCAACCTCGTAATCTAGCTCCCCTGTCAACCAGCACTGCTGCAGGGGACAGGGGGGGAGTGCTGTCAAAAGATAGGCCATTGAAGTCTATTGGTAACGTCACTGCTCCCAGCTTTACTAGCTGTTGAAGCATTCTTCCTCTAACCTGCAATTTCCACTAGATGACACAAATCATGTTACCGGACCAGAGCAGCCTGAAGTATATGCAGTGAGGGGAAAAAAAGTATTTTATCCTCTGTTAATTTTGTACGTTTGCCCACTGACAAAGAAATGATCAGTCTATAATATCTTATTGGTCGGTTTATTTTAACAGTGAGAGACAGCATAGTAACAAATATCATGTATATATTATAAATTGATCTGCATTTTAATGAGTGAAATAAGTATTTGATCCCCTATCAATAAGCAAGATTTCTGGCTCCCAGGTGTCTTCTATACAGGTAACAAGCAGAGATTAGGAGCACTCCCTTAGAGAACACCTGTCCACAGAAGCAATCAATGAGATCCATTCTTTCCACCATGGCCAAGAGCAAAGAGCTGTCCAAGAGTGTCGGGGACAAGATTGTAGACCTACACAAGGCTGCAATAGGCTACGAGACCATCGCCAAGCAGCTTGGCGAGAGGGTGACAACAGTTGGTTCGATTATTCGAAAATGGAAGAAACACAAAATAACTTAATCTCCCTGGGTTTTGGGCTCCATGCAGGATCTCATCTCATGGAGTTTCAATAATCATGAGAACAGTGAGGAATCAGCCCAGAACTACACGGGAGAATCTAGTCAATGATCTCAAGGCAGCTGGGATCTTAGTCACCAAGAAAACAATTGGTAACACACTATGCTGTAAAGGACTGAAATCCTGCAGCGCCTGTAAGGCCCGCCTTCTCAAAGCACATGTACAGGCCCATCTCAACTTTGCTAATGAACTGAATGTTTCAGAGGAGAACTGGGTGAAAGTGTTGTGGTCAGATGAGACCATAATCTAGCTCTTTGTCATCAACTCTACGCGCCCTGTTTGGAGGAGGAGGAATGTTGCCTATGACCCCAAGCACAACATCCCCGCCATCAAACAAGGAGGTAGCAACATTGGGGGGGGTGTTTTTCTGCTAAGGGGGCAGGACAACTTCACTGCATCAAAAGGACGATGGACGGGGCCATGTACCATCAAATCTTGGGTGAGGACCTCCTTCCCTCAGTCAGGGCATTGAAAATGGGTCGTGGATGGGTATTCCAGCATGACAATGACCCAAAATACATGGCCGAGTCAACAAAGGAGTGGCTCACAAAGAAGCACATTAAGGTCCTGGAGTGGCCTTGCCAGTCTCCAGACACTAATGCCGTAGAAATTGTGGAGGGAGCTGAAGGTTCGCATTACCAAACATCGTCCTCAACCTTAATGACTTGGAGAGGATCTGCAATGAGGATTGGGACAAAATCCCTCCTGATGTGAGCAAACCTGGTGGCCAACTACAAGAAACGTCTGACCTCTGTGATTGTTAGCAAGGGTTTTGCAAAGTGGTCAAATACTTATTTCACTGATTTAAAATGCAAATCAATTTATAACTTTTCTGAAATACATTTTTATGGATATTTTTGTTCTGTCTCTCACTGCTAAAATAAACCTACAATTAAAATTATAGACTGATCATTTCTTTGTCAGTGGGCAAATATACAAAATTAGCAGGGGCTCAAATACTTTTTCATCACTGTACACAGGTTAGTATGTTTAGGTGTTTAGTAGGGGGGAGAGGTCAGTTTTAAGAGCCGTTAGGGTTATCCTGGAATACCACTTTAAAGGTAGCATTTACTAGGAGTAGAAAAGCAGGCTGTAGTGGAAATATCGAAGCATGACTTAAAGCAAGGGTCAGCAAACCATAGCTTGCGATCTGCCAGTAGATTGCGCTTGGTGACTGATAGATCCTGATCTGGGCTTGCTGACCCTTCATCCCAGAGCATCAGAGTGCAATTCAGAGGTACTACTTGTAAATTTGGATGTTTAGTTAGGAGCAGGGAGCTGCATAATCCGATGCCTCCTCTGTAGTCCTGGCTCCTGTCCCATGCAGAGTGATACCAACTGCATCTCTTATGCCGGAATAGCGGTCTCCAGAACAGTGCCAGCAGCAGGAAAGAGATCTTCAGGTCAGTGTGAAGCATTACACTGGGCATAATAGTATAGGGCTGATTTCACACTGATGTGCTGCGGTTTAACCACAACGAGGATGCAGTGCAATGTACCTGCGGGTTTGCTGCACTTAGCTATAGATTTCAATTTTACTCTGTGGATTTGGTGCACTTCCTGAATGCAGGCGTTTGTGTGCCTTCAGAAAGTGCATCACACCTGCGTAATATAATAGAAGTCTGTGGAAAAGCTAACCCCGGTAAGTTGCAGATGTGCTGCACTGCGCCGTGCAGGTAAACCGCAGCACACTAGTGTGAAAGCAGCCTTATAGGGGGCTTACAACAGTAAGGGTTCATTTACATTTGCAGTTTGGGGCATGCTAAATACCCATAGTTAAGACATGATTTATCATCCCCATCCCAACGCACCACTTTTAGCTGCAGTAGCCCAAGTGTGTACAAATGTTACAGCCTCAGCAGGAGTTCTATGTCCTATCAGGGTTGGTGGGTGTAGCCGCTGCCAAGTATGACCCATTCAAGTGAATGAGGCCACTCTGCAAGTGCCCTGCAACCTTGTGCAGTACAGCAAACAAGGGATTAAAGCAGGCGGCCTTGTGTTGCTTTCTCACCTCCTGCTTTAACCCCTTGTACCCTGCAGAAGCATGCAATTGTGGGGCACTTGCAGAGTGGCCCCATTTCCATGAATGGGTCGCAAGTGGTAGCACCCACCAAAAGCAACAGGGGTTTTAATTCCTGTTGTGGCATGTGTACACCTTTTGGCTGCTGTCTCCGCAGCTAAAGGGGTAGAGATTGGGGAAAATAAAAAAAGCAACGCAACCGCAGGGTTTTAGCACCCCCAAACTTTACGTGTGAATGAGCCCTAAGGGTGCCGCTACCGAATGCAACTAAGGGCACATTCACAAGTGTAGCAGGCACTGCTGTTCCTCTAAAAAGTGAGCAGGGTGTGTTTGACAGGTGGTGAGGTTGCCTCTTCACCCATCTGATTTAAAACCATGGTTTCCGTGCAATGCATGCGATTGCGAGACAGTAGTATGGCAGTTGGGGGTTTAAACTAGGTTTGAGGAGGCGACGCAGGTGACACCATTTCAATCTTTGACTTAGCCCATATTGTTCAGGTAGATCTCCACCTTTTTTTTAAGGTTGCCTACCCCTGAGTTAAAGGGATGCGTAGGGTGTCATGGGTGGCCTTCTTTTGAACTATTGTCTGTCTGTTATATTCATTCTCCCGCTTTAATTATTCCTGAGTCACATGGACATGTAAAAGGCAAAGGAAGCAGGAACTCCTGGTCAGTGATTTTCTAAATATTGGAGCTAGAGAATCCAAAGGACAGCAAGGCAACTAGATTTTTGATGGTCGCTAAAAAACTTGGTGTATTTCACAAGAATGATGTATTTTAATAGAATACCAAATTCTAGCATGGACGACTAAGACATGATTGCATTACAGTCTGAGATTTGCAAAATCTTAAAATTATCCCTGTAGTTATAGGTCTGTGCTTTTATCCTCTAGCCTCCTGCAGCTACTCCAAAACCTGCAGCACAGCCTAGTGTTAAGAAGACTACAACACACAGTCCTGCAGTGCTACAGAAGAAGCAAGAGAGCAGTTCAGAGGAGAGTGACTCTGATGAAGAGGAGCCTGTGAAAAAGGTAAAGAATGGGGGTAAATTTATCCTTTTTAGCTTTTTCAATAAGACAGCCTATAAAAAAGTGTATGTGTGTGTGTATATGTATGTGTGTGTGTGTATATGTATGTGTGTGTGTGTATATGTATGTGTGTGTGTGTATGTATGTATGTGTGTGTGTATGTATGTGTATGTATATGTATATATATATATATATATATATATATAAATAATTATATTGAAAACGGGCTTACATCCACTACCTCAGTGCTTATTGAACCTTCAACTTTAAAACCTGTAAAGATTTCCAAAAGATAGCAGCCACTTAAATTCATAAGCTGTATTAATAAAAAATAGTAAATGTCCACAGGCACCTCAATAGGTACCTATATATACCATAGCAGTGCTACTGTCATTAATTGTTTTGACCAGCTTTCATATGATATTCACATATGAGAAAAGATGTATAGCAGAGTGATAGCCAGTCCAAAAGACACAGATGGTGGTAGAAATGTGGAATCTGAAGTGCACCTCACACCAGAGATCCTCAAACCGTGAGTCACACTCCCCCCTAAGGGTTCACACTCACCAGAGAGTTGTATACCAGTTGCTGTGTGGTGGAGTGATGGCCGTTGCGTGTGCTTTTTTAAGAGATTGGGACGGCCGCGCGCTGAGATAGTCAATCTGGGTTGCAGTCTGTAGACATAAATACCGGAGAGCCGCAAAGCCACGCCCTACGACGAAATGTGTCAGTTTGTGACCGGAAGTGACATTTCGCATTCCACAGCCAGGAAGAGACAACCGGAAGTAAGTGGTGGACGCCGGCTTCTTAGTATCTCTCGTGTTAAATCCTGTGCTGCGAGTAACGCTACAGTGTGTAGCATTGGATACTGCTGGATTGCATTAAAGCGTGTGAGTGGTAATTGTAATAAAAGGATTTTAAATGGAATTGCGCTATATGGAGCCCTTTTCTCTTATCTGAGCACACGATGAAGATGATTTGCAGTGCTGACATTATCCAGGAAGGGGGATGACAGTCATTTAAAAACATTCCAATGCTTAATGTTTTTAACTCTCTGAGTGTGACGCACATTTTTGAAGATTTCTGGTGTGATGTGCACTTGCACAGATTCCACATTTATACCACCATCTGTGTTTTTTGGACTGGCCATCACCCTCTGCTATACATCTTTTCTCATCTGTGAATATCATATGAAAGCTGGTCATAACAATGACAATAACGCTGCTATGGTGTGTGTATATTGAGGTGCCTGTGGACATTTACTATTTTTTTTTATTTATAAAAAAAACTGAATAACCCAGGTTTTTTTTTTTTTTTTTTTTTTTTTTTATATCTCTCATGAGTGTGCCAGTAAGGTATCACCACTCGTGGTACACTGCAGCTATTCAAGTCAAGCAATGGTGTTTCAGTTCCTTCTGCTGCTGTGTTCTTTATAAACAGAGAATTAAAGCTGAACACCAGGGCAAAATACTAAATACACATAAATACATTTAAGGGAGTTGTTTTACCTGCAAGGCGTATTTGGGATTTTTCACAGCTGTCACACCACACAGCCTCTTACTTAAAGAGGAACTGCAGTCTGCTCACATAATTTGTAATAAAAACAGCTTTGCCATTCTGAAGCTTCCCTCCAACCACTTTGCATATTTGTTTATATATACCGTGATTCTGTACTTGCCAAATATGCTGCAGAAATCACCCTCCACTGAGTCTGGCTGCCACCATTTTAACTGTGGGCAGCTGAAGCTGCTGCCTGTTCTCTTCCTGGATTTACACAGACACACAGAGGCAAACCTCCAGCTCTGCAGCTTTCATGGGCCCTCTTATGACTCCTTCCCCCTCCCTTCCTGGTAAACTCTCACAAGAGTGAGAGCTGTGTATGATGTCATAAGCCTAGGCTAATCACCAGACAAGAAACCGGAAGTGAGCTGTATAAGGTATTTACTGGCAGGAAAGTTTTATCCAAAGTTAAAACAAGGGCAGAAGATTTAATAGATGGAAAGCTGAACAAAATGCCTGAAGGTCCGCTTTAATTACTGAGCCATCTGGACATCTATGCAGAAAGGGAAGCAGGAATTCCTGGTCTCCTTTTTGAAGGGAAAAAATTGGGGATTGCACTACAACCTGGGGTTTGCAAATTCCTGCATTCATAGGTCTTTGTTTTATTTTTCCTCTCTAGCCTACTGCAGCTACTCCAAAACCTGCAGCACAGCCTAGTGTTAAGACTACAACACAGAGTCCTGCAGTGCTACAGAAGAAGCAAGAGAGCAGTTCAGAGGAGAATGGCTCTGATGAAGAGGAGCCTGTGAAAAAGGTAAAGAAAATGAGTAAATTGACCCTTTAGCTTTCATTTTTACCTAAGGTGGTTCCTTCCTTCCATCTCAACCAGGGCATAGTGTTGCCTTCTTTCTGCCCTAAGCTGCAAATGCCGGAGGACAAGGCTCTTCACACTTTTGGCGTGTTTTGCATCTACTGCTGCAATAGTGAAATCTTTTTTTTCGCTTTCATTCATTGACGGACACAGCTTCATTAAATCTTGACCGCAGAGTTATTACGCCACCTTCAGGAGAAGACTAGGCAGGACGTGTAACACGTGTAAAACAGAACTGTACAGTTCCACCCAAGGTGTGGTCCCTCTGGCTATAACCCCTCAGCCTGCTTCCTGCAACTCAATTTTTTTCTGCCTAGTGAAGGAGAAGGACCTAGGCTCCCTGCCGGGACCATCGGTCCTGGGAATTTTTTTCTAGATTTTGCCTTTTGCGCAAGATACTGATCCTGTGATCTTCTATCAACAGCCGGCTGGGTTACAGGCTGGATAATATAGATCCTTGTAGTCTCCCCAGCCTGGCCATTGATCGTGTGCAGGCCCTAGCTACGCGCTGGGTCGGCCACGACATGCCCCTCAGGCTCCAGGGGCAGCCGATGAGCTACATGCTCCGGGGCACACATATGACCGGGCTACGGATGTCTTTGTCACAGTGTGCCGTGTCCAGCAGCCACCCCGTACTGCTCGGGTGTGGGTCTGTGGTGGGATGCCTCCAGCTCGTCCGGACGGTAAGTACAGCCCTCCCTGTTGAGGTGCAGCTGGGAGGTCGTTTAGGGGGTCCCTCTTCTCCCTTTCCTCGATCCTTGTATTCCCTCTAAGTGTGTTTTTCCCTTCAGACAAACTACAGACTCTCAGAGCCGCGGTGAAGTTGTTGATGAACCGCAGGTGGTAGTCACTGTGTTACTGCATGCGAGTGCTAGGTCTCATGGTAGCCTCCTTTGAGGCGGTACCATACACCCAATTTCACACCAGAGTCTTGCAGAGGGAGATATTGTCCAAATGGAACAAATCCCCGTTATCCCTGGATCGGCCGATTCGGGTGAGCCAGTTAGTCAGGGACTCTCTGGTGGCTGAGGTCTTCGGCGCTTTGGTCCGGGAAATGGTTCATGCCTCTTCCATTAGACGGTGATCACAATGGACGCCAGCCTGACCGGCTGGGGTGGAGTGCTCGAAGTACAGTCGACCCAGGACCTTTGGTTGCGGGAGGAATCCCAGTTACCGATTATTGTGCTTGAGCTTCGAGCGATCGGGCTATGTCTCTCCACATGGTCAATGAGGCTATGAGGGCGTCCGATCAGGATCCAGTCAGACAATGCCACGGCGGTGGCATATGTCAACCATCAAGGAGGAACAAGGAGCTCGGCTGCAGCACGAGAGGTCGCTGTCATTCGGTGGGCAGAGCAACACGTGTCGGCCATATACATCCCAGGAATAGAAAAGTGGCAGGCAAACGATCTAATGCCGCGTACACACGGGCGGACTGTATGGCGTACTTAGTCCGTCGAAACACATTTCAGCGGACAGTCCGCTCGTGTGTGGGCTTCAGCGGACTTTTTCAGCGTGCAGTCCGGCGTACTAAGAATTTCGGATTTTTCAAAATTCTGTCCGTCGTACTTTGGTTTCAGCGGACAATCCGCTCGTCAGTATGCTAGTTCGACGGACTAAGAATGGCACATGCCCAGAAAGGATTAACATGGCGGAAGGGTGCTTTGCTGTGTATTGGATTCCTATTTCTAGTCCCGTCGTACGTGCTGTACACGTCATCGCGCAAGCTTTCGTCGGACTGTTTGGGTATCCGTGTGTGGTCAAGTCCGTTCAGTGGAAAGTATGACGGACTGTCCGTCGGATTGTATGACGGACTAAGTACGCCATACAGTCCGCTCGTGTGTACGCGGCATAAGTCACCAGATGCTGGATCCAGAAGAATGGTCATTGCATCCAGGGGTGTTCAGGCTTCTTTGCCTGCCGTGGGGCACACCAGATGTGGATCTTCTGGCCTCTCGGCTCAATGTGCAGAGGTTCGTGTCCAGGACAAGAGATCATTGGGCGGACGCGTCGGGCGTGTTGATGGCTCCATGGGAGCAGTACCGGCTAATTTACGCCTTCCCTCCGCTCAAACTGTTGCCTCGTCTGCTTCACAGGGTGGAGGCCGAGGGTATTCCAGTGATACTGATTGCTCCAGATTGGCCCCAGTGTCCCTGGTACGCCGACCTAGTACGCCTGGTGGCGGATGCTCCCTGACGGTTGCCGATGAGAGAAGACATATTGCAAGGTCCGATACTCTATCCTGCTTTACCATCACTGGTTTTAATGGCATGCCTGTTGAAAGCCAGGTGCTAAGGAACCAAGGTCTGTCGAACTCTGTTATCTCCACCATGCTAAGGGCACAAAAAACTTCTCGGAAGATATACCATCGTACATGGAAGGCTTATATCTTCATGTGTGAGGAGATGGGGTGGCGTCCGTGCCCCTATTCCATTTCCAGGATCCTGCTGTTCTTACAGCAAGGAGTGGACCAGAAACTGGCTTTAAGCACCATCAAGGAACAGATATCAGCCAAGGCTGTCTTTTTCCAACGACCTCTGGCGTCTCACTCATTGGTAAGCACCTTTGTGCAAGGGGTTCAGCATGTAGTCCCTCTGGTGCGACCACCCCTACCTCCGTGGGATCTGAAACTGGTGCTCTCGGAGTTTCAGAAACCTCCATTTGAGAACATCAGGGAAATTCCCTTGTTGACTCTTTCTCAGAAAGTGGTCTTTCTAGTGGCTCTTACATCTGCCAGGAGGTTTCTGAGTTGGCGACCTCTGTGTCCTAACGCACCCTAAGGAGGTGGCCCTCCATTCCCTGGCCATTGAGGAGCACCTCTGGTTGTGGATGAAGTTATGTTTACTGTTTCCACCCCTCGTTATGACACTGCTTGGGGACGTCCCTATGGTCAAGATTTAACGGAGCTGTGTCTGTCAATGAACGAAAGATGCATGTCTTCCATTTCAATTATTGCTCCCACAGTTTTCTTCACACCAAGCTGCTTGCCTATTGCAGATTCGGTCTTCCCTGCCTGGTGTAGGTCTACAATTTTGTTGCTGGTGTCCTTCAACAGCTCTTTGGTCTTCACCATAGTGGAGATTTATACTGATAACAAGTTCAAACAGGTGCCATTAATACAGGTAATGAGTGGAGGACAGAGGAGCCTCTTAAAGATGATACAGGTCCATAAGAGCCAGAAATCTTGCTTGTTTGTAGGTGACCAAACCATAATTTGCAAATAAATTCTTTAAAAAATCAGACCATGTGATTGTCTGGATTTGTTTCCACATTTTGTCTCTCATAGTTGAGGTATACCTATGACAATTACAGGCCTCTCTCATCTTTTTAAGTGGGAGAACTTGCACAATTGGTGGCTGACTAAATACTTTTTAGCCCCACTGTATTTGCTTAGTGGGTTGTAGCTACCTTCAGGTGTTGACACTGGCACACCCAATACAGCAAGTTGACTCCCCTATATAACCCCTCCTCCTTCCAGGAGGTTTTTTGCCAGTGTCTAAAGGTGTTGGCACGAGTGAAGATGTCCTCTGCGGAGCTCCAGGAGGGATCCATGCTTTATTTAAAAAGCCTCCACAACCGGATCCATCCTGCCACTGTGGCTCCATTATGGTACCCGGGCCTCGCATAGAAGAACAAGGTTTTGCTTGTAACGCTCCTCTGAGGGCTGGACCCTAGGAACCAGAACCATTTTTGGTCTTGCTTCATTACCTAAAGCTATCCTGAGGGGTGCTATACATGGTCCAAAGGAGTGGAACCCCTATTAAAAGGGCCACCGTATTTGAAGGTTTAACCACGCTGCCCGCCGTGATGGGTGAAGTTTGGATCTATCTGTTTACAGCAGTATCCTGCAGCAAGGAAAATGTAAGAGGAAAGCATAGGAACTGCAAAGTCCACCTATGACTTTTCTTTCAATTGTATTGTAAAAATGCCTTAAAAACTCCTCTAGAGGGAGTAATAGTGTATAGACCCTGTTTAAATCTGTGCTAATACAGCGTGTGTCTCAGCAGCTGTAGAGGGGGGTCGATGAAGAATGAGAAGGAAAATAGGATTTTTTAAATGGCTTACTTGTAAATTCCTTTTCTTGGAGTACATCATAGGACACAGGACACCCCTCTTTTTTATGGGGTGCAAGTATATTGCTTGGCTACAAAAATTGAGCTACTCCTGGAACGAGGAGGGGTTATATAGGAGTCAACTTCCTGTATTGGGTGTGCCAGTGTCAACACCTGAAGGTATCTATAACCCACCAAATAAATACTTAAGGCTTTGTGTCCTATGATGTACTCCAAGAAAAGTATTTTAGGGGTAAGCTGTTTTAAAAATCCTATTATTTTGCTTTGTTTGGTTGTATATTGTCCATCATTTTAGATTTTAACACATTTTTACATTGTTTTGTTTGCTTATGAAAAGTTAACCTCAAGTTTTGGAAAAACACAGAAGAAACCTGAACCAGCAGCCAGTCTTACAAAACTGACGTCTTCATCACCAGCTAAGAGCACAGTTGTGACTAAACCGAATGACAACTCTGACATGGCTTCTTCAGACAGTGAGGAGGACAGGCCTGTTCAGGTGTGTTAACTTTTACACAGTTTCTCAGATATGAGGGCTGGCAACTGTTGGTGTCTTGGACTCAGGGCCCCACAGAGGACTATTTTGTAAAGTTTTTGTGTTTCCTACCTGTTTACGTGGCGTTTGTGTTGTTTATACCACTTTAGATACTCTTTATACTCTCGCTGCATATAGATTGGGCACAGAAACTAAGCAATCCATTAATATATCTTAATTGAAGATTTAAAATTTAACTTATTTGTTCAGGTCACATGAGCGTTATCCACCTCCTCTGTTCCGCATGGTTCAGGTTGGTCATCGGGACTAAGCTGGTGATATTGCTGCTCTTCAGTATATAATAGCTGAAGCAACGGCACGAGTGTGCCATTGCTTCAGTGCCCATGTGCTGATGATGTCGGCACACCCTAACACAGAGGATATCTCCTAAACCGTGCAGGTTTAGGAGATATCCAGGGTAGCTACAGGTAAGCCTTATTATAGGCTTGCCTGTAGTAAAAAGTTGTTAAAGAGTTTACAACTGCTTTCATTTTATAGGTCCTGGCAGTCAGAGGTAGGACGCTAACAGTTGGTCCACCTCTATTGGCTATACACATTTCTCAGGCACTGGTTCTCAATCCTGGCATAAAGTGAAAAGTTTCTAGCAGGTATCAATAGCAAGCACCCCTGCTCATCCCATGCAACTTCTCTGTACTATGCTTGAATACCCAGCTGTTCTCAACAGGCAAAGCTCCACCAATTATGGTAGTGTCAGTGTTTTCACCTGCCCCTATGCATTCCTGTTTGGTTATAGCCCTATGCTGAACTGACTACAATGCATATAAGAATGTGTGTGGCAGATGGGATCAAGTATGCTCCATCACTACCTAAAAAGTGTTTATGCTTTGCCAATTCAGAACCACTTTGCATTTAGCCCTGGCAGAGGGCAATAATAGATGTTCCAGATGCATTCTCAAGGAGCCTGCATTTTTATACTCGCAGCTTTCTTTTTGTTTTTAGGAGGTGAAACCTTTGTCATTGTTACTGTCCAAATGATTGTGTTTTAATCACAAATTTACTATAACTGATTTTACTATTCCTAAGAAAATCTAGGTCCATTTTGGATTTTTTTTCTAAATAGTCAATCTGTTAGCTCAAAGATTCGGTGTGGAGGGCAGGCCATGGAAGTGAGAGAACTGAAATGTTTGTATTGCAGGATAAATGTGCTGCCACTGGAAATCTCACATCTAGTCAGAAGTCAGTTGGAAGAAGTGTGAGCAAAACGTCAAGCACTGGTAAGAAAAACACAATTTTGCGCTCAGTTTGTTCATTTCTTAGGCTTAATGTACACGGGAAGTTTTTACAACCTCTCCTGAACAATTTAACTTGACAGATAGTAACCCGCTTTTAAAACTTCAGATTTTGCCACATTTACATGCCACCTTTAGTGTTTGACCATTTTTTTTTTCAAAATAGCCAAAAATGAAAAGCGCCTGTAAACAAAACGTGGCTAAACGCAAGTCACCACATTTAGAAGCGTTTGAACTCATTTTTTTGCTTTCTAAAAAAGGCCCTTTAAACTCAACTGCCTGTAAACGACTGTAATTGACCCTGTGTACATGTACTGATAAGATAACAGAGGAGAGTTCAGGAGCAGTTGAAAAAAATGCCCAACTGCTCTTAAACTAACATTTACCAGCAGAAGTGTACATGAGGCCTTAAAGTAACTTATGTAAGTGGTTTTAGTGTTTTGTTACAGTGTCCTACATTTCTTTCTATTTGTAATAGATGTAAAAAAGATTAAGCCAGCTGTTCCTTCAACACCATCAGGTGGCAGCAAGCCAAAAGATTCTCAGGTATTATTGAATTGAATGAGAACATGTTTATTTCCTTCCAAATTCTGCAATGTATGTTCACAAAAGCAGTCTTTAGTGAGTACATGTAGCTTAACTGGGCTTTTATTTAATTTTCAAGCCTCTCAACGTTTTTTCTCCTGTGATAACCACTCCAAAGAAAAGAAAAAGAGCCTCAAAAGCCACAAACATATTGGATTCGGTTTCTGGAAAAAGTAAGAAAAAGGAGGCTAAAAACAAAGTCCAGCCTGATGCAATACCAGTTCTGCCAGTAGCTCTTCCAGAACAATCCCCATCAGCAGTAGGTAAGTAGAGGCTTTTTTTTTTCCTTTTTTATTTAAATAGTGTAAATTCAGATAGTAACACTGATACTCCACACAAAACTGATATTTCAGGGTGCACAGCAAGTCTACTCACCCAGGATCATCTAAGGTCTTTACTGGCTGCAGGAGAAGTCTTATTTTTTTTTAAATATGGACTGAAATGTATTTACCCCTTTGATGCTCTAGGGAGGTTGTTCTGCTTAGCACGGATCCATGATTGGAAGAAAGCCAGTCATATGACTCTTCTGGCTTTTTGTTGATCAATAAATTCTGCTCTTTTTTTTATTGTTTTCTTTTTAAAAGCACTGTATGGCCGTAGCTTTTCTTAGGGTCCTGTTCACACCAGATGCCTTGGGGCTGCGCTGTCAATTTTCAGCACAGCTCCAACACAGACAAGGTAAAATGTTTTGTCTTGTGTCCAGTGGTGTCCAAGTACACCACAGCATCACTGTGATGTGTGTCAAAAAAAATTCTGCATGCATTTACTACTTTTTAGTGCAGCAGGTTGCGGCATGAGCCACTGCATTGCAACACTGCTGCTATGAATAGAACTGTATTAAAATGTCATTCATGACATTTTTGATAGTTTTCAGAAAAAATGAAATGTAAACTGTGCAATGCATTAGGATCATCGGGTCTTCCAACGGTGTACCAGTGGCCATGTATGATGGTGTGAATGGGCCTTAAATGTAACTTGTAAGTGCCACAACCAGTGAATGGATATTCAAACTTGGGTACCCAAATTAAGCTGTTTTTCTAGGTAGTGTTGAAGGCTGCGGCTACAGTTTATTCTCCCACATTCAGGTTCACCTCATTATGATGAATTGCCACACTGGCCAACTAGAATAGCCTGAGTATTTGGCTGTAATGCTAGTTTTTAGTACGTTTCTGCAGGTATATGCAATCAGCTCTAGGTGTTCGCATTTTGTATCTGCAGATTTTCTATTTTTTTTTTTGTCAGGTAAATGGACAGATGAGATACAGTTAACTATTTTACCTGCCAAAGGGTTGTCTTTCTGTCCATTCAGTAAATTTACACAGCGCTTACTCTATATACCGTATTTATCTGTGTATAACATGCGGCGGCGTATAAAACACACCCCAAGTTTAGGAGGGAATATTAAAAAAAAAACTTTTAGGAGGGAAGTTTAAGGAAAAAAACTTACATTTAAATGCCCATTAGTGTAGCCATCCATTGCAGCCTTGTCGGTCATTTGCAGCCTTCCATTGCAGCCTTGTCAGTCATTTGCAGCCTTGCATTGCAGCCTTGTCAATCATTTGTAGCCTTGTCAGTGTCTTTGCCGTTTAAAAATGGCACCGCCGAGATACAGAGCAGATGTCCTGTGTATCTCGGCGGCGCTCGGCGGGTTTCGGCTATTTTCGGTCACAATTGGCCGTTCTCTACGGCTTTCGGCTATTTTCAGCCGCAATCGGCCTTTCTCGGGCAGCTTTCGGCTTTCCGAAAGCCGCTGAGAATAGCCGAGAACAGCTGAGTGCGGCCCAAAATAGCCAAAAGCCGCAGAGAAGCTTAGAAACGGCAGGGGATCGGCATATAACACGCACCCACAATTTTCCCCTGATTTTAAGGGGAAAAAGGTGCGCGTTATACACCGATAAATACGGTAATTAAAATTATTGCTCTAACAGTTAAACAGCCTAGTTGCAGTATAGGAACTCTTGCAAGTTTTGTCCCTCCCCTGTCCTCTGACAGAGTAGTGATGCAAAAGCAGCACACCCATGAACTCAAATCTGACACCCCATTATTTATCTTCCTAGAGTTCAACTTTAATGACAGTCTCTTTAAATATTGTTTGTATAATATACAGTAGATTTACTAATAACAGTCTGTTTGTACTATTCATTCCATATCTGCACCTTTTTCTTCTAGCCTTGCTGGAATCCGAAGAAGAAACTGTTTTAGCCCTACTGGAAGGAAGGAGTCCAAAGAAAGCAAAGAAGAACAAAATATCTAAGAAAGCTGCTGAGACCACAGTCTTTGATTTTGCCACGCCTCTAGTACAGAATAATGATGTGCCCAAGAAGAGTCCCCTTCCTCAGCCCTTCCTGTCTTCTACATGGGTCCCTGAGAGTCCAACCTCAGGAGATGACACGAGTGTCCAGCCTACTACAGAGCTCCCTTCACTGTCTCATAAGAAGTTGAAGAGCAGCAAGAAACGCGAGATCTCCCTAGACCTCGAAAAGCAGAATCAAAAACCAGCCAAAAAGGCAAAGAAGGACAAGAAGGAAAAAAAGATTCAGAAGGATTCAGAGGAAGCAAATGTGACTGCAAAACCGAAGTCTGAGAAAAAAAAATCTGAAAAGGACAGGTCAAATAAAAGTGAGTGTTCTGGTTTGGTCATCCTTTGTTAGTAAAACCTGAGTGCAATCTGTCTTCAGTCATGTATTTTTCTAACTGGTAAGTGTCAAAATTAAATTTTCCTGAAAAAAAGAAAAATCTACCAGGGTCTCATTGTAGAGGTCATGTACCTGTATTATTACACAGCTAGATGCATGGGAATGAATTGGACTGGTGAACATTGTACAACTGTAGATGAATATGAAAAATATCTCCTCTGCACTCAGTTATATATAACCCCTCCTCCTAATAGGAGTACCTCAGTTTTTTTGCCAGTGTCTAAGGTGTTGGTCACGAGTGAAGATGTGCTCTGAGGAAATCCACCAGAGGGATCCCTGCTGGATTTAAATAGCCTCCACAGACTGGATCCATCCAAAGTGCCACTGAGGCTAAGGTGGATGGTACCCGGGCCTCGCATAAGAACAAGGTTTTGCCTGTAACGCTTCTCCTTGCAGGGCTGGACCCAGGACTTTGGTCATGCTTACATTACCTAAAGTTTTTCCTTGTGGGGTGCCATTACAGGTCCAAGGGAATGGAACCCCGATAAAAAGGCACCCGGTCCTTGAAGGTTTATTAACGCAGCCCGCCGCAAAGGTTGGATCTGTCTGTTAACCACTTCAATACTAGGCCTATTCTGGCACTCCTACAAAAATCATAATTTTTTTGCTAGAAAATTACTCAGAACCCCCAAACATATGTTTTTTTTTTAGCAGACACCCTAGGGAATAAAATGGCGGTCATTGCAACGTTTTATCTTGCACTATATTTGCGCAATAATTTTTCAAATGCCTTTTTTTTGGGGGGGGGGGGGGAAATGGTTTCATGAATTAAAAAATAACAAAACCGTAAAGTTAGCCCAATTTTTTGTATAATGTGAAAGAAGTTACGCCATGTAAATAGATACCCAGCATATCACGCTTTAAAATTGTGCACACTCATGGAATGGCGCCAAACTTCGGTACTTAAAAATCTCCATAGTCAACGCTTGAAAATTTTACAGCTTACCACTTTAGAGTTACAGAGGAGGTCTAGTGCTAGAATTGTTGCACACGTTCTAACGCACGCGGCGATACCTCACATGTAGTTTGAACGGCGTTTACATATGTGGGTGGGACTTGCATGTGTGTTTACTTCTGAACGCGAGCTACCAGGGGCAGGGGCGTTTTTAATATTTTTTTTTTTCCTTTTTTTTTGATCACTTTTATTCCTACTACAAGGAATGTAAACATCCCTTGTAATAGTAATCTATTGTGACAGGTCCTCTTTATGGAGAGATGCGGGGTCAATAAGACCCCACATCTCTCCTCCAGGCTGGAAAGCATGAGATCGAGAAAAACAAAATCACCGATCTCATCTTGACAGCCGCGATTGCGGCTTTTACTTCCGGGAACCCGAGCGTGATGTCTATTTTCATCCGGCGCCGGCCGATTCTTTCTCCGGGCCTCCGATGGCACGGAAGAGCCCAAAGAAGCACCGGATGGCGGTGGGCATCCCCTGCCGGCGCCTATAAGAACGATGAAGAGGTGGTACTACAGCTATTATCGTTCTTATCGTGCACAGAATCGCCACCTGGAAAGAATATCATCTGAATGATGCCTGTAGCTGCAGGCATCATTCAGATATCCTCGCAGTAAGTCAGGGACGTCGTATGACGCCCTAAGGTATTGAAGTGGTTAATTCAGCAGAATACTGCGATGAGGAAAGGGAAGAAGCCTAGGAACTATAAAAGTCCACCTATGGTTTTCTTTTGGGAAAAAATGTTGTCATGCCTTAATTCTCCACTAGAGGGAGTATATGCACATACCTTAACCACTTGAGACCCGCGCTATAGCCGAATGACGGCTACAGCGCGGATCTCCTTTGCCGGGACTACGTCTATTGACGTAGTCCCGTGCACGAGTGGCCTGCGCGCCCCCTGAGGGGCGCGCGCGGCGAGCTCTGTGATCGGCGAGTCTATGAGACTCGCCTGATCACCGATCCGAGCAAGGGGTCGATCCCGACCCCTTATCACGTGATCAGCTGTCAGCCAATGACAGCTGATCATGTGATATAACGGAGCCGGTAATCGGCTATTATTCCTCCTCGCGCTGACAGCGTGAGGAGAAAAAAAAAAAAAAGCCGATCACCGGTGGCTGTGATCGGGACATCAGTCCCGATCACGGCCAGCCCTACCAGTGCCCACCTGCCCCCTCATCACTAAGCATAATAAAAAAATAAGTGCCCCCCGTCACTGCCACCCAGCAGTGCCCATAGTGCCACCCAGCAGTGCCCACAGTGCCACCCAGCAGTGCCCACAGTGCCACCCAGCAGTGCCCACAGTGCCACCCAGCAGTGCCCACAGTGCCACCCAGCAGTGCCCACAATCTGCCTCAACAAAGGTGCTGCACCCCAGTGCCACATATCCGTGCCCATCAGTGTCATCTACCAGTGCCCAGCAGTGCCGCTCAGCAGTGCCACCTATCAGTGCCCATCGGTCCCATCTATCAGTGGTACCTATCAGTGCCACCCATCTGTGCCATCTTATCTGTGCCCATCAGTGCCGCCTTATCTGTGCCCATCGGTGCCGCCTTATCTGTGCCTATTAGTGCCGCCTTAACTATGCCTATCAGTGCCCACCAGTGCAGCCTATCAGTGCCCACCAGTGCAGCCTATCAGTGCCCACCAGTGCAGCCTATCAGTGCCGCCTCATCAGCGCACTTCAATGAAGGATAAAAATGACCTGTTTCAAAATTTTATAACAAACTTAAACATGATTTTTTATTTTTTTTTGCATCTTTTTTTGTTTAGCAAAAAATAAAACTCCCAACTATAATTAAATACCACCAAAAGAAAGCTCTATTTGTGGGAAAAAAATGATAAAAATTTCATTTGGGTACAGTGTTGTATGCCCGCGCAATTGTCATTCAAAGTGCATCAGCGCTGAAAACTTGAAATTGGTCTGGGACTGAGAGCGGTTTAAGTGCCCAGTAAGCAAGTGGTTAAAGCAGAGTTCCACCGAAATTTTTTATTTTAAAAGTCAGCAGCTACAAATACTGCAGCTGCTGACTTTTAAAATATGGACACTTACCTGTCCAGCGTTCCCAACTGCGCATGCACGAGTTGCACTGCGCAATACGGATGGTCCCGGCTGTCTCTGGGACCCGTGTATTTCCCAGCATACGGGGCGGTTGGGACAGGAAGTGGCGTATATACCCGTAGATTCTGCAGATATCTATGCCCAGAAGTGAGTGCCAATACTTGTATTATACAAAAGCTGAGATTCCTTTTTTGTGTGAACCTCCGCTTTAATCTGTCTTCACTTCAGCTCAGTGTCAGTCTGTGTGTGGCAGCAGCAGCTTCCACAGTGGGTATTCCTCTTGAGGTAAGATCTGCCATCCTGCATTACTCCCCCCTGGAGGGACCAAGAGGGTTAGGGAACCGCCCCTGCCCCCCCCCCTCCTCCCTGGCGGAGGTCCCGGCTTTCGGCTCCAGAGGCCTTTTCTCTTGCTTGGCGTCATTAGGCTGCCTCTCCCACCCCCCCCCCCCCCAGTGATGGGTCTGCGGATCCGAAAGCGGCCCGCGTGCGCGAAAGTTTTTGAATTTTCAATACTATAGGGGGTGGGGCAGGTTGACAAAGGGGGCGGGGCGCGGCATAGTGTGTAGGATATGGCGTCCACGACGACGCGCGGCGCTAGCGTAGGGATAATACATTAACTGGAGCAGTCTCTCCTCGGCTTTATAGCGAGGAGAAGCAAGCCTGGCTACACTCAGGACACAGGAGCAGTGGGGCACGTAAGGGCTGCAAATGGGCATTCCTAATATGGAAAGGACATTTTTCCCAGCGCTAGGCTGAACTTGTATAGTGGCATTACACTGTCAGATTATGTTCAGCGATTAGTGCATTTAAATGGTGCCTCTGCTTTTTTGTGCTTAGGACTATGCCTGCCAAAAAAGACACCGCAAAAACCAAAAAGGTACCAAAGATTTCACCCCCAGGCGCTAGGAACTCCAGTCGTGCCTCGACACTGTCATCCTCGCCTGAAATAACAGATATGGCAAGCCAGAGTGAGTCATTGGATTAAATTGGTGCAGCTGCTTCTCACATCTCAGTCCCTGTATGACTGAAGATGCCTTTTCCTTCGCCCTGCTGGGCTTAGAGGGAAGATTTGCGGTTTTAATCGCATCCTCCATTCAAAAGGAGAGGAAGCGTGTTAGACCCCCCCACCTTAGAACCTTTGCCAAGGGGACAGTGGGTGAGGTTTTACCCTCAGGCGACCAGGAGGAAAGACAAACCGATTACTCCTCTGCAGAGGAAACAATGGTAGATTAACCCTTTTCAGCCTCGCAATCTGAGAAATTGCTGGTACAGTCACTTACAGAAATGGTCCGCTCCACTTTCAAGCTACCCCTAATGGAGTCAGTTGAAAGTTCGGTTTCTTCCTTGGGTTCCTTTAAAACCTTCACAGCCTTTGCATACATTTCCTGTCCATTCATTACTAGAACAGCTTATTTATGGTGAATGGGGTCACCCAGATAAGCATTTTCTCCCTCCAAAGAGATTCTCAGTTCTCTATCCAATGAAGGAGAAATTCACCAAAAAATTGAATGTACCAGCAGTTGATGTTCCAGTGTGAAATAAAAGTCTGGCTTGTCCAGAAGACAATGCTCAAATGCTTAAGGATCCAACAGATAAAAGGTTGGAATTCCTGTTAAAATCCTCTTTTGCTTTAGTAGATACTGTTGCTCCGCCTGCAGTTGCTGCAATAGGCATCTGTCAATCCCTAAAGGACCAGGCCATTAAAGAGGTTTCTGTACAGCAAGCCCGGGATTTGGGCGAACTACCAAGAGCATTATGTTTTGCCATAGATGCCATTAAAGATTATATTCACCAGACGTCCCACCTTGCGCTTGTGCTAGTACACATGCATAGAATCTTGTGGTTAAATAATTGGTTAGCCAAAGAACCATGCAAAAAGCTCCTGATTTTCCTTTTCATGGGGATCGGGCTAGCTACAGCACCCCGGGTGTTTACAAAAGTTCTGGCCCCGTCTCTAGCCAGGTTAAGGGCACAGGGCATAACAGTCTTGGCATGCCTAGATCTATTGCTAACAGACCAGTCGGTGGCTTGTTTGGAGCAAAGCATGCGCATTACAACCAGTTACCTGGAAAGTCTAGGTTTGATTCTCAACCCAGAGAAGTCTTCCTTAAAATAGCTAAAAAGGGTGGAGTACTTGGGTCTGATCATAGACTCAGCTCAGAAGAAGGTGTTCTTGCCTCAGGTAAAGATCAGTGGCTTCATTTGAAGTGGTTCCCTATGCTCAGTTCCATTCGAGACTGTTGCAAAACAGTATCCTGTCTGCTTGGAACAAAACAATTCAGGCTTTGGACTTGCCAATGCGGCTGTCCCTAAGGGTTTCCCAAAGCCTCAGTTACTAACCCAGAATCTGCTGAAAGGAAAATCTTCAGACCAGTTATCTGGAAGTTGGTAAAGACCGATGCCAGCCTTTCAGGCTGGGTAGCAGTGCTAGAAAAGACAGCTGTCCAAGGACAGTGTTCAAGAACCGAAAGGACCTTGCCCATAAACATCCTAGAGTTTCGAGCAGTGGGTCTGGCTCTAAAGGCCTGGACATTCAGGTGACTGGGTTGTCTTGTTAGGATCCAACACTGCCACAGCTGTGGCTTATATCAATCACCAAGGGGGCACCAGAAGTCTCGCAACACATGGGGAGGTGAACAATGTCCTAACTTGGGCAGAAAGGAATGTTCGTGCCTATCAACAGTTTTCATTCCGGGAGTAGAGAATTGGCAGGCAGACTTCTTGAGCCACTAGCAGTTGCTCCCGGGGGAATGGTCTCTCCACCCCGACATTTTTCGGGCTGTTTGCCAGAAATGGGGGTCTCCAGACAGATCTTCTGGCATCCAAGTTCAAAATGAAGTTGGTCAACATTGTGTCCAGGGCGAGGGATCCACTCACATGTGGAACAGATGCGTTGGTGACCCTGTGGGATCAGTTCACACTGATTTATGCATTCCCCCCTATTCAGTTGCTGCCCACAACTTTGCAGAAGAAAGCTGGTAATTCTGGTAGCCCCAGCGTGGCCCAGAAGTCCTGGTATGCAGAAATCTTAAAGATGGCGGTGGAGGATCCATGGTCCCTTCCACTACGGCCAGACCTACTCTCGTAGGGGCCCGATATTCCATCCTACCTTACGAACGCTAAATTTAACGGCTTTGCTATTCTGAAGAAATGTGGGCTTTCCACGTCAGTTATCTCTATCTTGATTAATGCAAGGAATCCAGCTTCTAGAACTATATATTAGAGACTGGAGGGCTTATGTTTCCTGGTATGAATCCAAGGGTTGGCACCCTTGAAAGTATATCATAGGCATAATTCTTGCCTTTCTACAATTAGGGGTAGAGATGAAGTTGGCCTTGAGTACTATTAAGGGCCAAATCTCAGCTTTATCGGTTTTATTTCAAATACCGCTTGCTTCACATTCTTTAGTCCGGGGTTTTATGCACGTGGTGATGCAGTTTAATCCGCTAGTAAGATCACCTTTGAACCCTTGGGTCTTGAACTTAGTTTTGTCAGTGTTACAAAAACGGCCATTTGAACTGATACAGCATACTCCCTTAGTTGGGTATACCAGTGTTTATCACTTGAAGGTGCCTATATACCCACATAGTGATAACTATGGTGTTCTGTGTCCCATGATGTACTCCAAGAAAAGGATTTTACAGACAAGCTCTTATAAAAATCCAATTTTTGTTTGTTTTTTATGCCTTTTGGAGTTTTATTTATTTTATATTTTTTTGGTTTTCTGTTATGGGCCCTGAAGTATTTTTCAGTGCTAGCTGCTGCCCTCTTTTCAGGTCCAGAGCCACTAGCATTGCCTCAGCCCTTGCCTTCTCTCTGAAAAATTTTTGCACTCTTTTCCCACTATACAGATTTGGCGAAGTATCTCCCTTCAGTTGCTCCTGCTTGCTGCAGCAATGACATAGAAATACTTTTTTTAGCACCAGAGATTTCCTAAAAGGTAACAATGACCAGAGCAGCTAAACAGCCGCTGGATCCCTGTTACAGCTGGCTACTGCCGCCCCACTACCATCTCATTGGTGAGCCTGGGAACAATGCAACCAGTTGGGTTGCATTCACTGAGAAGAGAGAGGAAGGAATGAAAGTTACTGTCCCTCTTTTGTGATGCCAGAAACCTGAAGTGATGATTATTTTGTAACCTCCAGCTTCAATTTGTTGTTTACAAGCCATTACCAGTGGTTCTGTCAGATTAGAAAACCCACCAGATCAGGTAACAGAAGTGATCTTCTGTCAGCTGACTGGCCAAAAATATTTTCTGCATGTGTTCCACCGCTAATAGGTTTCCTAATCTGACAGAACACTAAGGCGGCAACGGACGTCTTACACTCAGCGAAGGCTTAAATTTCACTTATTTTAGCAGTAAACTAAGCTGATATACTAAAATACAGTATTTCGCCACAACTAAGTGAGGGTGTTCAAAAATGTCCATCGGCGTCTTATGACCAAGTGTGGCGCTGAGCAGTGTGGGGTGTACTAAAATGGCCGTCAACACCTTCTGACTGAAATTGAAGACTTTGCTGGATGCAATAAGATGTCCTGCCTCCTTCATGTTCTGTCAGATTAGGAAACCTATTAGCGGTGGAATGTATACCGTAAGTGGCCACTGGAGTGGATTTATGCTATTAGCAGAACCAATCTGGTGTTCCTAAAGCGTTTTTTGACCTTCCTGTAAAAGGGGGTCACACATCTGTAGTGAGTGGCCAGCTTCATACTGAGCACTCGTGGTGGAAGAATTTGAAGGTTTTTATCTCGGAGCATTTCAATTTGGTGTTGTGATTTATCACTTTTGGATTTTTTGCTTGCTGTTATGACAATCTATTTTATTAGTGTGCACATTTAGGTTTGATGCACTGTATATTTATTATGTAATGTTTTTTATGAACATGTGTTTGTGGCCCTGACTTTTGGTCTGACATCTACATCTCAGTTCACCAATATGCTGACCCTACAATGTTCACATTACATCCCCATTGTACACTTGACAACCTCCTGTTGAGGGAGCAGTCAGGATGGGTTGGACAACTTGACTTTGACTGTCTGGACATTACAGCAATTTGGATGCTTTTTGGACCCTCAAAAATTGGTGCTTGAATTCACTCATTGCGTTGAGTGCCTGGATCTAGTCCAGGACATAGCTCACTCTAAAAAAAAAAAAATGTGGACACTCTAGTTTTAGATTCAGACTTTCTAGTCCAGGAGTAGTCTCACTCTTCACTTTTGCAAGAGATTCCTAGGCCTGCCCAATTTCACTCCAGATCTCGCAACCCAACCTTCTGTAGTTGCAAGACAAGTCGATCCAGTGTCTTAACAGATTGTCCCTGGCCTGTTGGCCTAAAAATCCACCTCTGGAGTACCGTCTTTTGGATGACCTTCACAATGGGTGTCAGACTGGGTAGGAGGTCCTGGGCACCTCGTCAGAGCAGGGAACTTGGCTGTCTGCAGTATTCATCCATCTTACTGGAGGGTCATCTGACCAGATTGTCACACAGCTCCACATCAGTGGCTTAGATTATAATCGGGGAGGAACAAGCAAGGATTCATATTTCAGTCTTGACCATTCCAGGCGTAGACCTTTTGGTGGGCGGACTTCCTCAGCTGGCAGCGTCTGGAGTCAGAAGTGGTCCCTTCACTCTGAGTTGTTCGGAACCTTTGTAGCAGGCGGGGTGCTGCCAGGCGTGGACCTCTTGGTAGGAAGCACAAGCAATGAAGTGTTTAAAGAGCCCTCACACAAATCCCTTAATTCTTGTATGTCCTTCACACAAAAGATGAATGTTTTTTTTTTCTTGCTAGTCTTGGAACCAGAATAAAGGCCTTCTTTCTCACTGGCTCTATACCAGTGCTGGCAAACCTTGGCACCCCAGATGTTTTGGAACTACATTTCCCATGATGATCATGACCTCTCCAGTGTACTTGAGCATCATGGGGAAATGTAGTTCCAAAACATCTGGGGTGCCAAAGTTTGCCTTCACTGCTCTATACAGTTTCATTCACCTTGTATTTCATTTGAGTATTCTGTCCCTGGTCCATTGTCCCAGCAAGGTCACAACAGACATTAAACTTTTGTACTTATTGTTTGAGAGGTTCAGGGTGGAAACCAACTTTGTGTGGGATTGATGTTGATGTTTTTCTGGGAGAGTTTATTGTATCCTTCTGGAAAGCAATTGCCCACATTGCCATTCATTCAGATTTCCACCTTTTGGACCAGCAAAGATCAGACTTTTTTTGGCCTGACCATTAGTTGTTGCTTCTCTCCAGTTCAGAGAAAAAATTAAGTAGAGTGATGTTTCACACTGGTCTATATTTTTCAAAGCTATCATTCGATATCCGTCTTAGAATAAATCTATAGGGGGCGCATGCGCGGCAGGCAAGATGGTGGGCGCTTAATAGGGTAGCTCCAGTCCCCGTTCCCTCACCGAACGATCCTGCTCCGCTTCTGCAGCTTACTCAGCCACAGGATCCACCCCAAAAGCTCCCGGAATCCCCTGGGCATCACATGGGGAAAATTGGACTGCAAAAACACATCTATCAAGGCTTTAATCCGCCTCCTTCGTTCCAGCCCTCACAGCACATGGAGCGCTTCCTGTACAGGCCACAATCCCCAGCCTCGATTAATCAGATGGGCCCGACGAGCTTCGCGGAGCACACTCTGGTACCACCAGGTAACCCACATTCCAGCCCTCACTCCCTGGGGATAGACCATGATAGCTCAGTCACGGTGGCAGTACTGCACTCAAAAATGCAAGGCCTGTTACATGATCTGACACATAACATTACAGCAGCTGTGGGAAAGCTAGCACAGGAACTCGGGGGGGGGGGGGGGGGGGGTGGGGGGAGGAGAGAGAGAGAGATCAGTTAGGAGCACGTACAGATACCTTGGAAAGGGAATTTGACGAGAGAGTACAATATGTACATGTCCTAGAAGAGGATAACGCAACCCTCAAACATACTGTCTCCCAGATCCAGCTACAGCAGGAAGATTTGGAGAAGAGGGAACGCCGCCAAAACCTGAGGATCCGCGGAGTCCCTGAAACAGTCAGTGACAAGGAGCTGAGGGTCTACATAGTGGGCCTATTTGTCACCATAGCCCCACACATTCCAGACATTGACTGGCACAAGGACAGGGCCCATAGATCTCTTGCTCCAAAGCCCCCTCCAGGATCCAACCCAAGAGATATAATAATCCACTTTCTCTACTATGAGAGTAAGGAATCTTTCTATGGCCACACGTAACAAAAATCACATCGATTTCAAAGGATCCAAAAAACAAATCTTTAGTGATTTATCCCCCATCACTTTAGCCAAAAGGCGAAACCTTCGTCCGGTAACAATGCATCTTCAACAGCACCAGGTCCCCTACAGATGGGGGTTCCCTTTCCGCCTTTCGGCCTCCAGAGATGGAACACAATATTCCATACGTGAGCTGCATGAATGCGAGGCTTTCATACGCAATCTGGGATTGCCACCTATACCCGAGGAAGATTTTTCACCGCCACCCACAAATCTGATCGCTAAACCTCTCTAACCCCTGACAATGATCTGGACTCCAGTTCGACGGAGACACCAGCTAAACTTTTCAACCCCTCAACGCTCTACCCCAGCTAAACCTCCCATCTGAGGCATTCGGAACGACTGAAGTGATATTCTTTCCTCTTATGACTCCAATCGGATTTCCAGATCTTTTGATGGATGTCCCCTGGCCTCTATAGGGTGGGCTCTCCCTATTCTGGTTTTAGATGGTCAAGTTTCCCCAGAAGGTTTCTATATGTTGACCTATGGTCTACCTTCCAAGTTAAAGGGTTGTTCTGATCCACTCCTTTTTTTTTTTTTTTCTTCTCACCACAGTAAGGTAACTGTTTACGTTATTGCCATATCTTGAGGGGACGGGACCGGTTCCATCCATCCTGTCCATGTCATGCTCCTCCACCAGCCCATGGCGTTCTGCCAAGGTCCCCTGAAGGATTTTCCACCTTCAGGCTTTCAACTCACTTTTTTTTATGTGATTTTTATTTTTTTATTTTATTTTTTTAATTAAATTTTTCAAGTTTCTCACTTTTTTGAAATTTTGTTTTTATTTTTTTTGTTTTCCTTTTTTACTGTCAGGTAACCTGTTTTTTTCTTTTTGTTTAGGCTCCAATACAACTCTGCCAAATGTGCATCTCCTGTCATTTTACTGTATGAGAAATACTCACATGTTACTTTCTAGTTCATTTACAATACGGTTGGTTATACCCATACTCTGTGTGCTGCTCCATGGCTTTGAACATTTTTTCTTGTAATGTAAAGGGCTTGAATTCCATTCATAAATGTTGGTTAGCTCTGAAGGAATTTAAGTCCTGTGGGGCCGATGTGGTCATGGTTCAGGAGATGCATTTCCGGCCGGGGGGTTCTTTCAAATTCGCTTCTAAATTATTCCCTAATACCTTTGTGGCCTCCTACCTTTCAGGGAAGGCAGGAGTAGCCATTCTGATCAAACACTCATGCCCATTAAGAATTATTGCCTCAAAGTTGGATCCCCATGGTCGGTATGTCCTCCTGAACTGTGTCCACCAAAACACACCCCTCACCTTAGTCAATGTTCACGCCCCTAATTCTGGGTAGATAGGATTCCTCACAACGGTTCCTGAGAAGCTACACACCTCCCCTCAACCCTTTACAATAATTGGAGGCGATTTCAACATGTGCATGTCTCCTAAAAAAGACAGACATGCTCTCTTCCCAAACACCACTCCTCTCCAAACCCACAAACTGTCCCCCTCATTCCGAAAACTTAAACGTTCGTACAACCTATTTGATGCATGGAGGGTGAAACACCCCACACACAGGCAGTATACCTTCTACTCTCCTCCACATAAAATGTATTCTCGTCTAGACCACTTCCTACTCACCGCACCTTTATTATCCCATGTAGTCGCTTCCGAAATAGGCCCCATTACATGGTCTGACCACGCCCCCATAACATTAGGTATAGCTATATACTCTGCTTCACCCAAGACATGCCATTGGAGACTTAACGAGTCCCTTTTGCGAAACCTTGATACCAAAAGTCAACTCCAATCGAAACTTGTGGATTTTCTTCAGCTAAATGAGGCTTCTGTTTAAGGTCCTCTACCTTATTGGAGGCCCATAAGGCCTTTTTTAGAGATGAATGCATCTCTGCTAGCTCACGCAAGAAACGAGAATTATCTCAACAAAGATCTGACCTTCTAATTCAACTACGCTCAGCGGAGATGCATTTACTCCACTCTCCCTCCATAGCTCATCTCAGCACAGTGGTCTCTATCCAAAACCAAGTCAGGGCTTTGGGGATGAGTAGAATTTCTAAGGCCATGATGCGGTCAAGACAAAAGTTCTACGAATACGCTGACAAGCCACATAGAATGCTAGTTAATAAGCTAAAATCACGCCCTTCCTTATCTATTCCTGATCATATAATACAACCTGATGGCACTCCCACTTATTGCCCCCAGTCCATGTCGAAAGTCTTTGGTGACTTTTACAACAAATTATATAACTGCCTAGGTTCTGATCCATTGACCCAGTTTACACAAGAGAAGTTTGACTCCTTCATAGCATCACTACAGCTCCCACAATTGTCTACTGAGCAACGATCATCACTTAATGTACCTATCCCCGGTGAAGAATTTGCTGCGGTGATCAAATCGCTTCCCTCACATAAAGCTCCAGGCCCTGATGGACTCTCCTGTTCTTACTATTAAACCTTCCTCCCAATTCTAACCCCACATATGCTAAATTTATTCTCCTCCCTACTCAAAGGTACCTTACTCCATCCCCAGTTTCTTCATGCACACGTCGCAGTTATCCCTAAACCAGGCAAGGACCTATCTATCCCTGACAATCACCGCCCAATCGCCTTACTAAACTCGGACTATAAAATTCTTACAAAAATATTAGCAAATGGAGACTCGATAATCTTACCGTCACTGATACATAAAGACCAGGTGGGTTTTATTCAAACAAGGCACGCAGGAGACAACACCCGGTGTATGATAGACCTCATAGATTTACTAACCAGAACCAAAACCCCCGCCTTAATACTTAGTCTAGATGTTCAGAAAGCATTTGATCGTCTCAGTTGACCCTTTGTTTGCAATCCTGGCAAAATATGGATTCTCTGGACCCTTTATTCAAGCCCTCCGTTCCTTGTATTCTCATCCCACCTCTTAGGTAAAACTTGCATCCCATCTATCCCCAACATTTTCCCTTAGTAATGGAACCAGACAGGATTGCCCACTGTCACCCCTATTTATTCTCAGCTTAGAACCCCTGGCTACTGCCATACGCAATTGCCCAGATGTTACCGGAGTACATTTAAGGCAAAGGGAATACAAATTATCCCTATTCGCAGATGATGTTCTTCTGACACTCACGCATCCACACACATCTTTACCTCCTCTTCACAACACCCTCATGGCTTTTAGTGCTATTTCAGGCTACAAAATTAACTCGGCCAAGAAGGAAGCCCTACCCATTAATATTACACCCCCTGAACAAATCATACTCCAAATTGCAATTACCATTGGTGCTCCTCTTTGTACCCAGGAGTACAGCTCACAGCATCATATTCCACGTTATACCAGGCCAACTTCCCTCCCTTCTTCCCTAAGGAAATAAATTGCCTTCTGACACAATGCACCACTCTTCCCCTGTCCCTCTTGGGACGTGTAAACATTCTTAAAATGTCAATACTCCCTAAGCTACTGTATTTGTTCGAGACACTCCCAGTGGCTATACCTATGTCACAATTGAAAGCAATTCAAAAGTCTCCGCTTAATATGGAACAATTCCTCCCATCGGGTAGCCAGATCAGTGGTCATGGCACATAAAAACAGGGGAGGCTTAGGAGCCCCCGATTTTATTAAGTATTACTATGCCTCACATCTCAGAATCCTCACTTCCTGGACTAACAGAAAAGCCCCAAACAGATGGTCTAAAATTGAAATGAGCATTACCTCACCGGTTCATCCATGTTACATGCTCTGGCTGTCTAGTGACAAACACATGCCCCAGCTGAGAGGTTTATGCCTGGCTCCAATGATCTTTACTTTAGCAATTTGGAAAAGATGTTTTAACCGATACTCCCTAGCTTCTCCATGCTCACCGCTTATAAATGTTCTCTTTAACCCAGACATCCCTGATAGCTTGTCCTATGATCGAATGCCACATTGGACCCAGGCTGGAATTTTTCAGCTGAGAAACCTTGTCAACCCAGCCACGAGACATCTACCATCTTTCGTAGAATTGCAAAAACCTCATCAGATCCCAACAACACCTCTATACTCTTACCTGCAATTCAGACATTTCTTCACCACCAAAGTATCCTCTTTCCCTGGAAAAAACATCCAATTTTGGATTCAGATCCAAATACTTCTAGAGAAATTTAGAGGTCCATATCACCCTGAATCCTAAGCACTATTTATTAGGTCTACCCTTTCCAGGCATTCATAAATCCAAACGAAAACTGATGTCCTACATATTATTGGCTGCTAAGGGAATTATCCCCAGGCTCTGGCTCTCCGCCACCCCTCCCACTCTCATGCAAACCCTTTCCATTTTAACAGACATACATAGCATGGAACATCTATCTGCCGTAATTGATGATTCAATACAAAAATTTTCACAAATATGGCAGGCATGGGATGATTCAAAATATAGCTCCGAAGCACAGAGTTCTATTTTGACAGACAATTGAATTATGCAATACTCCTCAATTTATATCTAGTTCTCTATTGACCCTATTGGAATGGTTATCTATGGCCTCATACTACTGATCTAAGGATGTCTCTGACAGATACAGAATCTTTTTGTTTTTCATCATGCCAACTGTAAATATATTTCAATGACTGTGTACATCTGTATTGCCTAAATTGTCTGTGATAATAACGTGTCACTTTGTATCATTTGTAAAACTTGTTAAACAATAAAAAATAAAGAATGAATCTATAAACCTATTGCCATTTCCTTTCAGAAACAAAAACTAAGGAGAAAAAGGAAAACAAAGAGGGAAAGAAAAAAGCTGAAAGTATGGCTGCAGCAGTTGTAGAGTCAGCAGATTCTGGAATCAGCCTGTCTAAACCTAAGAAAAAGGTATGGTTGTGTGTCTGAAATATATCCTTATGGGAAACATGATCATATGCCTGATGATAAAGGGGTCCTGCGAGGCTCCGAAACGTTCCTTCTGTTTTAATGATGTGGTCGCTGAATAAAAGGTTTGGACCTGTTCTTCAGATCCATGGTGTGACATTCTCTTGTTCTGATTGATTAACTTTGTTCCAGCCGATCATTGCTGCAGCACCCCTCAACACCTACAGCCACAATGAAGGAATGTGTGCGGTGGGAATAAATATGTTGGAAACATTTCCAAATGTTATGTTTGCAATGTAAAACACCACTTGCACTACTTTCTTATCAGCTAACTACCTGTAAATCATTAACTACTCTTTGTTGTACAAGCTGACACCTTCCCAATCTAGACATTTAGGGGCCTTCGATTTCTAGGGACTGTTTCACATTGCAGAACAAAAAAGATTCTATTTAAAAAAAAAAAGACTCTTAAAACACAAGCAGCTTCTCTTCTACCTGTATGCAGTCCTATGCAAAACATCATATACATTATTTTGTTTTTTGCCTGCTAATAGTCTGTACAGTTTGAAGTGTTGCACAGATTATCATTGAATAGATTCTGCAGCTTTTGAAAATCTAATTTTGCTAGGACATGTTCTATCATTTATTTTGTGTTGGGGCCTATTGTCACTGGTCCGTCTTGGTGGGTTGCATGATGGCTGACCATTTATTTGACCAGGTTGACAGTGCACCAGAACAGATCAAAAATTGGATATGCACTATTCTTTTCAATGCAGCACACCTCAGAGCATTTTGGAGGTGGGGTGCCATTGAAAACAATGTTCTAAAGCACATAACATGCAGTAAAGCACACATTCCCACAACATATCAAATTGGAGAGGTGTGAATGGGTATTCATATATTTAAGAAATAGTTCTAGCAATTTGAATTGTTTAAAGAAAGTTACCTTATGTTTTTTTTTTTTTTTTTTCAATTTGGAAAATGTAGAAGCGAAATTAAAATACAGAAGGAACTGTGTTCTACAAACTACCCATATACAATTTTTTTTTGTTTAATGCTTTTGTGTTTTATTTTTTGATTTAGAGGAAAACATAAGTGGAAGAAGTGTGTATGAAGACACCTAACCAAGGTAATTGTATTAGCTAAGACATTTTATAATAAAAAACATTGGCAGTAAGACAGCATTTAGATACATTGGTACATTTTTATTGATCTTCTTTATTAGGAGAAATATTTTTAGAAACTTATTTGAATTTTCCTTTTTTGGCTCATTCTATCAGCATACAGCTCTGCCCCTCGACCCCAGACAGCCCCTTAAGTAGCCAATAAAATCTTTCCCATTGCCCCGTACTAGTGTTCTCCAAAAAAACAGATATGTGATAGAAAACCAGGGCCAAAATCTGTCATGAGGATGAGGCAGGAAAGGAAAATCATTGTAAGTTTTAGGTAAAAAAAAAAAATTTTTAATTGGTTGACAGATTTAAAGGCATCCTAAAAAAGCTTGCATCAACAATAAATCGATCTCCAAGCTTTATGAAATGTATACAGTTGTATAAAGCTCAAAGAAGGGATCCAAGACCCCTCAAAAGCTTGCATAATTAAAAAACTTTAGTAAGGCAATAATGGGTATCCCTTTCTGCATTGGTCAGTGGCTAACACAGCACAATCTTTTATCGTACAACATAGGTCATGGACCATGGGTTATATTTTGCTACCATCAGGTGATTGGATATTGGCAAAAGCTTTGCTGGAAATGCCCCCATTGCATTCTCCCATAACCCCACCCACTCTGTGGGACCCCAGTTTTTTGCTTGTGACAAAAGAAACATTTTTTCCTATGGAGACGTTTTATAAACCAATCTTTGGCACTACTACTTTGACTGACACTGATCTGGAAACTGCTGACAAGCCCTCTGGTACGCATAAGTCACCTCGCACACCAAGGGTGTTTCCTTATCTGCCTTATTTTAATTAGTTGTTCCCATTCCTTATAGGTAAACCTAAGTCACCTTTTGTGGTCCCCATACATTTCTCAGTACGCTACCGGTTTGAAGAATCACTTTTAAAAAAAGTAGACTACCCCACCAGTGGTGGACCCTCCTGTTTCCAGGTTGAATAAAGCAACCATGATCCCAGTAGAGGACTCCCCTGTCCTTTAACCACCCACCATTGTTATACGTTGTTACTTTGAAGAGGAATATCGTTGTTATGGCAGCTAGCTTTTTCCTTTTATTATTTTTTTATTTATTTTTTATTGCATTTTAGTGTAAATATGAGATCTGAGATCTTTTTGACCCCAGATCACATATTTAAGAGGTCCTGTCATGCTTTTTTTTTATTATTTTTTTTAATCACAAGGGATGTTTACATGTCTTGTAATGGGAATAAAAGTGACACAATTATTATTTTTTTTAAAAGAACAGTGTAAAATATATTAAATGTGCCCGTCCCACCAAGCTCACGTACAGAAGCAAACGCATACGTGATTAGCACCCGCATATGAAAACGGTGCTCAAACCACACATGTGAGGCATCGCCGTGATCGGTAGAGCAAGAGCCATAATTCTAGCCCCAGGCCTCCTCTAACTCAAAACATGCAACCTGTAGAATGTTTTTAAGGGTAAAAGTTTGCTGCCATTCCACGAGCGGGTGCAATTTTGAAGCGTGACATGTTGGGTATCAATTTACTCGGCATAACATTATCTTTCACAAAGGAAAAAAAAAAGGGCTAACTTTACTGTTGTCTTATTTTCCAAAAAGTTCCACGCAGGTACTGATAGGTCTGTTGGGACCTTACGTACATTGTCCCAGAAAGTAGCATTCCTGGTGGCTATTACCTCGGCCCACAGGGTTTCTGAGTTGGTGGCTTTATCCTGTCGTCCCTATTTAGTACTCCATAGGGATAAAGTGGTTCTTCATTCTTGTCTGACTTCCATTTGAATGAGCACATTGTGTTGCCGTCATTGTGTCCCAAGCCGGCTCATCCCAAGGAGTTTGCTTTGCATACCTTGGATGTGGTTCGTGCGATTCGACGGCTCATTCTACTCAGGCGTTTAGTATTTTTTGGGCCTTCCGTCATCAAGCATCAATATCACAGGTTTGCAAGGCGGCCACTTGGATGCTTCTTTTGGCCACAAGGTTTTGCAGGCTGCTGTTTAAGAGGGGGGTTCCCTCTTGACGGGTGTTTTTTTCTTTAAACTTTTTTTTTCAGATGGGGCTCCTGTGAACTGGTTAAGGCTCTTGTGGTTAGCCTTGGGTTATTTTGCCCACCCTTCATTTTTCTTTGGCACTGCTTTTGGACATCCCAATGGTCAAGAATGAGGAGGTGCTATGTTGAACGAAAGAGAAAATAGGATTTTTGTACTCGCCATAAACCCTATTTCTCTGAGTTAATCGACGGACACAACACCCACCCCTCTATGGATACTCTCTTTTTGATACTTCTATTACTGCTTGCTACTAAACTGAATACCTAGAGCAGGGAGGGGTTATATACTGACTGAGGACAGCCCATGGGCGTAGCCAAGTGTTTTTTGTTCTGCCTAGTCCTACTCCTGCAGAGGCGATATAACCCAATGGTCAAGATTAAGGAGGCACTGTGTTTGTCGGACTCTGAGAAATGGCTTTTACGGTGCAATTTTTTTATGTTACAAAATCCCAATTTTTTAGATATGGCACTGCGTCGCTTTAACTGTCAATTTTGCCATCATGCGACACTGTACCCAAACAAAATAATTTTTTTCCCACAAATAGAGCTTTCTTTTGCTGGTATTTGATCACTTCTGCAGTTTTTTAATTTTTTGCGCTATGAACAAAAGAGCAACAATTTTGAAAAAAACACAATTTTTAACTTTTTGCTATAATATCCCAATTAAAAAAACAATTTCAGCCAATATGTATTTTTACATATTTTTGGTAAAAAAAATCGCAATAAGCGTATATTCAGTGGTTTGCGCAAAAGTTATAGGGGGATAGATTTTAGGCATTTTTTTTTTTTTACTAGTAATTTACAAATCGGACACTTTTGACACTTTTTTGGGACCATACAGCGTTCAGAGCTAAAAAATAGCCACTGATTACTGTATAAATGTCACTGGCAGGGAAGAGGTTAACACTAGGAGGCGATCAAGGGGTTAAGTGTGTTCCCTGGGTGTGTTCTAACTGTGAGGGGATTGGACTGAGTGGGAGAGCAGAGCCACACTGTGTGTGTGCGCGCGTATGAACACACACAGCCTGGCTCAGGAGCAAGCCTGCAGATGTGCCCCCATAGAAAGCAGCTTCCTTTGGTGGTGCACAGAGAAGAGGGAACAGAGATTGCCGACGGGGGACACCAGAATAGGTGGTAAAACCATTGCACAGAGCAGAAAAGTATAACCTGTTTATTATGTAAATCAAAGGTTTACAACTGCAGTAATTCTGCATCATGTCTCTTGCACATTACACAGTTGGGAAAGTTGGTATTTGATGAGAAGTTTAGAGTTGAGCCGTAGTTTCAAGGTAATCGCAAAATATAACATTAATGTTTGTTTTTTGTTTGTTTTTGCAGTTGCACAACAAAGGAGAACTGTAAAGCCATCATATTTATATGTATATGTTGTCAATAGCATCATGCCAGAGGAGCTAGAAGAGGACGACTATGTCAATACTTTATTTTAAACTATTATTTAAATGTTTATATTTCCCACTTCTGAGGGTTTCAGGTGGTTCAGATCTTCAGAAATTGGGATTCTCAGACTTGTAACAAGCTGTGATCATAACCTACCTTCCGGAATCTTAAAATGTATATTTTTTTTAATCGGATTAATCCCATAGCTTGAAAAGCAGGTCTCCCTTGCTTTGTGAAATAGGTTGTGTTTTTTTTATCTCTTGTAAAAAAAAAAAAAAAAAAATTTGATACTTTTTATGTAGTTTTATTTTAGCATATTACCAGAATATGTTTGGGTCTTGCAGTTTATGGGAACGATTGTGAATTGTGGACAAAAAGCTAAATTGCTGTGGCTGTTTAATGTTTACAGTCCCATTATTATAATAAAATAATGGTATGAATGTGTCTTATTTTTTTTGAAAATCCTTTCTCAGGTAAAGTATACAACAACAGTTAGGTTGAAGAGGCAAGGTTACAAAGACAGAGCTAAGTAGAATAAGCAAAAAAATGACACAAAAAAGATGATGAAAAAGATTGATCACTACACGCTGCAGTCAATACTAGATGTTTTTGAGATATTACAAAAACATTGGAGGGTCTTAAGAGAGAATCCCTGATTCACTTACTTTATAGCAGGACATGGTGTAGGAAAAAAAAATCATGCGAGTAGTGCTCTGAAATCGGGTATATAGCGGTTTATTTTTATAAGGCACATACACAGGAGCAGCTTACATTTATTAGGGGAGTAGGGGAGGGGGCAGGCACTGACACAGCTGACATGCAGGGAGGGGGGATTACGACAGGAGAGAGACAGGAGAGCTCTGGATGATGGAGGCAAGTAAACGGAACATGGTATCAGGGCTCAGCAGCCAGAGCTCTCCTGTCGTCCTCCCCCCCCTCCCTGCCTGTCAGCTGTCAGTGCCTGCCCACTCCCCTAATAAATTTAAGCTGCCCCTGTGTATGTGCCTTATAAAAATAAACCGCTATATACCTGATTTCAAAGCACTGCTCACATGAATTTTTTTTCCTACACCATGTCCTGCTATAAAGTAAGGAAAAATAAATAAATAAAAATAACATGGTAAAAGGTTGCATATTACAGCCAGCTAAACAAGGGTGGTGAACAGACCTGGGTGGAAGTGTCCTGAGTCCCTCTCTTTGGCCAGGGAGGCTGCAGGAGCTGACACTGTGTATGATCCCCAAAGATGATAGGGGATTGTGCGCTGGAAGAGGAGCTGTTATCCGGCAGCTGATGCAGTCAACGCGATGTCCGAGGGAAGGAGAGAGCCGAGATGGTGGTGGGCTGGCAGCATCTCCAGCCACCGTGTGTGTGGGATTCTGCTTTCAGTCAGCTGACCCAGACACCATAGTGGGAATCTGTGCAGGGAACTGTAAGGTGTACAGCCACCAGAGCGCTGCAGGGAGGACATCCACAAGGGAACCACAGAAGGGAAAGCCTCTCGGCGCTGAGGGATGGCTGTAGCAATGGAGTCACTCGTCACCATTTGTAGCGTCAGGTCGTAAACATGGCAATGACGCGTTTGAAGGCCGAAATAAAATGCTTCAGAATTTCTGATTTTTTTTATTTTGGATAGCATAATGAATGATTTTAAACAATTGGTATCATCATTTTCCATGGGACCAATACCCATTGGATGTTTACCCACTATTACATCTTGTGGTGCCCTTTCTGAAAGCGCGATAAATCTGCATTATATAATAGAAGTCTATGGGTTAGTGTAGCTAAGCTGCAGTTGCACTGCGTGTGAAAGTGCAAAACTGATGTTTTATAAAGTTACTTTTTTTTTTTTTTTTGTCTTTCAGCTTCTGCCATCAAAGTTAAGCTGTTAGCTTCCTGCCTCAGGTGGAGTGATACCAAATGCACTTTACCTGGAACAGGAGTCGACACTACAAAGGAAGCATTGACTTATGCGACTCCTGCTCCCTCCACAGCTGCTTTCTTCCTCCTGCATCAGCTCCATCCAATCTGATGCTCTGGGATAGCATTTTGGCAACCTATGGTTTGGGCTTGCCAATCGGCCATCCCAAACCATAAGGTCCTGGGCCACATAAGAGGATTCCTAGGGCCACTGGTTAAGCATTCCTAAGTAAGATAGTAAAAAGCAATAGTTTTGCTAACCGTGGAGCTCGAGGCGTAGTTAATTTACTACTTTGTGAATTTAACATGTGTTGTGTAGGGAAGACCAAAAATGTTAAAAGATTAGATCTCAGGTTACCACTGGCTTGTCATGTGGTGTTTAAACATAGAGGTAAGACCGAAGGACTCAGCTTCTTTATAATTTAATGAAGGGGGGGGTGACTAGATACAAATTCCTCTTGCAAAGCGCATATAGTTGGGCTCAAGACCATATGAGGATCCCGGAATCAATGAAACCATCAACTATATTTTTGTTATAGCAGAAACCTACTAACCGAAGTCATACAACATTAGTATTATGTATAAGTGGTAAGACCTGTAAATGATAAAAGAATTTGCTGCCAGCCATCGCAATCAAGGGCATACAAAGGCTGATTTCTAATATTTTTGGTGAATAACTGTGCAAAATCAAGAACTATCTATTTGAGAGTTGAAAATATTGAGTGTAACATTTCGTATATTGAATCTGATGATTTGGTGCTGTGTAAACCAATGAAACACCACAGGGAAAACATGTACACTCTTAATGTCACATCAATGAAGCCAACATTTTGGGGCAACACAGGGTCACCTCCAGGAACGTTCTTCCTGATCCCGACCAGTGGAGCAAACAGTGCACCCGCCACCACCTCTGGAAACAGATCTCAGAGCCATAAATCCTGAGAGGTGATTAAGGGCAGGAACGGAATATTCATTTGCTATTCTCACACACCTGGTGGGCTCAGAGCGCATTCTCAGCACCCCAAGCCCACCCTATTTTTGATACCTATTGGAGCCTCTGGCGTTCATGTGCCTGGCATCCTGATAGGGACCGACAAGATATTTGGGGGGCACACCCTAAAAAAAAAAATATGCATAAAGATGGTACTGCCATAAGACCATACAACAGAACAAAAATATTACAGCGCACACATGAAATACTAACATTTACCTCCAGCAAGGCTTTTTAAAGTAAGTAGCTAGGTGATTTAAAAAGCCTTGCTGGAGGTAAATGTTAGAATTGCATGTGTGTGCTGTAATATTTGTGTTCTGAAAGGGGCTGGACTCATGGATAATGGAGTTGTGCCGCTACTGATCTCAACACAGTGGATGGGCCGCTACTGATCTCAACACATTTAATTGATATGGCATTGCACTAATATACCATATGTTTGCAACAGAGTGATGGTGATGTCTCATCGTTTCAGAGCACCAGCAGTGACATGCTAGCCACATACCTCTTGAGGAAGATCGCCTGGGTGGAAACTCATCAAAACACATGGCCTATTGTTTGTATCGCTTTTCAGCATGTTTGTGATGGCGTGCTTTGCCATTAGAAACAGACTGTGCTATCTAATGATGCATTTAAGGGACTCGTAAATCCATATCCTGGGAGTTTTAAGTTAAACACTGTATAAACAAACAATCCTCAGATCAGGGTATATGTATATTTGATACCTGGCGGTATGACTGTATGCATGCCTTTATAGACCAATACAGCAGGAAGACAACATATATGCCTGTATGTTAGGGTCCTTAGAGGTTGCGTTGTGTTTCAATATGTATAGAAAATAGTATTTTTAGTGAATTGTCTATTTTGGGGTATTGTTGTGTTAGAAGTATTTTATTTTCAAGGGGGCATGATGGCAACATTTAGAGAGGAAGCCTAGTCTAGTAAAAGACCAATTAAAATGCTTAACCCTTTAAATCTGAGCTAAAATAGATTTGTAATAGAAATTATAAGTGTGGCCATAGCTACACAGATGTGTTTACGTATATCCCCCATTCAACAATCAGAATGCACACATGTAACAATCCCCATAATGAATGGTTAAACATATATAAAATATTCTATTTACAAAGCCTGTGAACTCGCTGCTCAGCCTTTCAAGATTGGATCTTGCAGAGTGGTTGGATTGTGCGTTACTTTTTTTTTTTTTGCTTTGAAAATGAATACTGTACACCATACTGACTACAGGTCTCTTTTTATTATAGTTCTCACATTTCATTGTTGGTGTACATAGGATTTTCATCAAGATGATCTAGATAGTATAGCAATGCAATAGAAACACTCAGGAAAGTTAACATTAAACTCTTAAGCCGAATCCCAACTTGTCATTAAAAGAAGTATCAAGCAAATTAAAGAGATAAAACATAATGCAACTACATAAATTCTATTTTCTGTTACTTGGTAAAAAGAAAAATCACATGTCAAAGTAGTTCTCTTTTTATATAAGTAAAATCTCCCCCCAAAAAAACTGGTATCTGTTTACAAATGTGCACAATTGTTAAGTCATTGGTTGTTGCAAGTTTAAATGTCATGTTACCGATAAGTGATTTGTGGATATGAAGGGGATTTCCAGTTGGATTGTTCCTGCAGCATCAGCTGTAGGTGAAATTGGGCACTGCTGTACATCTATTTAAACACTGTGGTTCCTTACAGTAATATGTGTTCATAAATGATCAGCAATCAATCAACACAATAAAAAAAAAAACAGATTTCAAGGGGTTTTGTGATTATGTACTTCTCTTTTTTTTGTTGCCAAGACGGGTCACAAGAATCTAAACATTTTGATTGAGACTAGAATGTCCCTTTACAGGTTCACGCTGACAGCAGTAATGAAATTGTGCAAGTTCAGCTAATGTCACGCAATTTCATTCCCGTACGTCAGTCCTGAATTTGGGGGGGGGGTCAGAGACATCTGTGCGGGTTTATACACAGATGTGTATTGAAATCGCACCCCGAAGTCGCCAGAAACTACTTTTGGGAATTGGTGCGGTGCTGCAAAATTAGTGTCGCACCCATTCGAAGGGGGGGTCTTTGTCGGCAAAAGCCGCTGATATGCCATGTGGTTTGGCAAATCGCTGCAATGTGAACCAAAGCTTACATTTGTGCAAAATCAGCTGAACTCGCATAATTTCATTTCCGCTGTAAGTGTGCATCTGGGCTAAAAGTCCTATCAAAGTCTGACTCCAAAGCTGCATTGAAAATCGCATGATTTTGTAGGCTGCTTAGTGGGAGCCAAGCCTTACTGTGATAGCCCAATCACAGTTATCACTTGTTTGTGACGCTTCCTTTATGTTCATGAAATTTGTTGTTAACAATAACATACTAAATGATTTGATAATTTTCTTACCAATCACCGGTAACCCAAAGGAACACAAAAAATAACAGGAAGAACTACAGGCAAGACAAAATTCACCAGTTAATAAATGTGATGTTCAGTATTTTTTTTTTAGTTAGAGGTGCTCTTCACAGCTTTTTCCTTAGGGCCATTTACAAATGGGAACAGGTTGCTACAGAACACCTGTCACTTGAGTTTACATTTCCTGTACTTTTTCACTTGCCACAGCTGTGTGAAGCAACAGGGAGGATATGATTAGGTGCATCTATAACTGTTTAATGAACTATTAAGGGAGTGTTCAGGCTGGGTTCACATATGCGGCTCAGCAGGGGTCTGGTGCATTCTGATTCATCTTTTCAGGTCTGTTTTCAGTCCGGATTTTGGGCTGAATTTGGATCAAAAATGGACGAAAAGATGCAGCGCTGCTGCGATATGTGAACCGGCTCCATAGAGAAATCTCCTGCTATTGTGAACCCAACCTCAATGTCGGTTAAGAGTCTAGTACGATGGTTTTCAGCACTGAGAACCCTGGTGTGGTAGTGTTAATAAACCCCCCCCCCCCCACCATGACATAAGATAACAGCCTAGGGCGTCAGTGGTAAAGCTGTGCGGCTTTAACCCCTTGCTAGCAGGCGAAAAGGGGTCAAATCCACCTGCAAAAACGCCCCCGGAGCAACGTTTTACCGGCGGTATCACAGCGCTGCCCCATTGTTTACAATGGGAAGGAGCGGTGAGTTCACCGCTCCAAAGTAGCTGATGGTAGGACTTTTTCTAATGCCCTGCCAGCGCACCGCTCCAGACTGAGTGCATGGAGCAGCTGTTTTAGAGCGTTTTGCAGGCCCTATTTTTAACGCTATAGAGCCTGCAAAACGTCCTCAGCGTGAAAGGGGTCTTAAAGGATAGCTGCCAGTGAGCGCTGACTCGCACACTACCTGACAGGTCTTTGTGATATATTGCTTAAAGCAGGGATATGCAATTAGTGGACGTCCAGCTGTTGCAGAAGTCCCATGAGGCATAGCAAGACTCTGACAGCCACAAGCATGACACCCAGAGGCAGAGGCATGATGGGACTGGTAGTTTTGCAACAGTTGGAGGTCCGCTAATTGCATATCCCTGGCTTAAAGGATAAGTTCACCTTTAAAAAAAAAAATTTGCAGGTAAAAAATGTGCAGTCAGACAGTTGCACAATGACGGGAAGAATCGGTGAACTACCCAGAGTGCTCAACAATGCCCTGGTAGTTCATTGAGAACTACAAGCTGTCAGTGGCAAAGGCTGTCGGTACTTGTAGTTAATTCATTCACAGAACTCTGAATGAATGATGTGGCTGTGCGGGAGAAGAGGAGTCTTAACAGTGGTGACAACCCTGTAGTCCTACCAAATAGTGTTTGTAGAGGGTGACATCACAGCAGTAATTCCCCTGCAAGGCATTTAGGCTTCTCCCCCTTTGAGAGGAAGTACCCCTTACTGCTATGATTGAGTATTTGTTCTATGAAGATTGTTTTTATTAGCAAAGCCAATACCGTGTTGTGTATATAATTAACTAAATTTATAAATATTTTCGTTTTTGACTATAGTTCTGCTTTAAACCCTATTCCTAACCTTTTACTCTCCCCAGATGATCAGCACAAAAACATGACACGCCTGCACTGAAAGTGTGTGGACCCAAAACCAACCTCTCCCCACCAGTTCTCTTTATTTTGACATCTGAGTGAATGGAAGAGTTTGTTGATGGGGGAAGTGATGTTGTCTAACTTTGTTTTACGTAATAGTTATCTGGGTCATGACCAGAGACAGAATTAGATTGCAGGTAGTCTTTCTTTAATGACACAAGCCTAAAACATTATGGAGCATTTTTTATGTGGCATCCGAAAACAAATAAGCAGATAAGTACTATATTCTTTCCATTTATTACTAGATTGTGTCTTGCCTGCAGTAGTTCTTACATAACCCTAAAGAGAGAACCTTATATTAGGAAAAAAAAATAGCTGTCTCCACACGTAGAAAAGCCTCTGTGCTAAGCTGGAACTAAGCAGCTTGTTAGAACAATTGCGTCCTTGCTTGATCACTCAAGATTGTCTTTCCCTGCAGAAAAACATAAACAAGATTTTACAGGCATATTCAAACAAAAGTGGATCATTTGGAGCTATATCTATATTGCCCCATGCTTGCAATCAAACCAAAGCTGTCTTTTTTTTTTTTTTTTTTTTTGTCCTAGGCATTTGGTCATAGAACCCAGTACTAAGATACAAGAGATGTCATTTCTTTCCAGATAAGGCAAGTATTTCAGCTTTTGTTTTATATCATAGCTGGTACTATCCTCAACTAACTAAAAACTGCAGGGTATTGAGGCCTGGTTCACAGTGATATGTATTCTGATGTGATTTTGATCAGTTGCGAATGCTGAAAAAAACGTTTTCAATGAAAGCCATTTACTTTAATGCAGTACGTTTCTGATGCGGCTAAAAAAAACGGTCCTGCGAGTTAGATCCTGTGCAAATTCAGCTCCATAGACTTCTAGGGATCTTCTAGCAATCATGTGTTCACATTACTGTGAATCCAGCTTTTTTTATTTATTTATTTATTGTTTTTTGTTTTTTTTTGGGCCTCTATTGGCCAGACAGAAGGGCTGCTGTGACCAATCCCATCACAAATTCGCATTAGATTTGCACTTGACACAGAAAGAAATCGCACTGTGAATTTGCACCAGAATCACACTCAAAAACTGATGTAATTTGCATTGCAGCAGTGTGAACCGAGCCTTAAGGCCTTCATAGGCTGCTGGAAGTTGAGTAAGTAAACTATAATATGACTAAGCTAAGCTATCTGAGAGTTGGTAATCACCATAAACATGCAAGAACTTGCCTTTAGCATTACAATGATTGTCTTCATTGCATACCCAAAATACCTTCTTGGATGTGAAAAGGGTACACACACACACACACACTCAGTCTCCCCCTTAGGTAGGCCATACATTATGCAAATGTGGGGAAAAAAAGAAAATTGCTTGATTCATTAACTATTGATGAGGGAATCGTCCCTGCAGCGCCAATTGATTCTGCCAGCAGGGAGCCTTCCCTGGCAGCAGAGCAGAACACAATGATTGGTGTTGTCAGCTACAGCCGGCAGCACTAATCATTTGGGGAAAACCTGACAGGCTGGTTGTACACAAGTCAAACGATTGATCAGCTTGTGTACAACTAGGGTGCCCTTACATAGATTTAAAATTTTCCAGTCCCTGCTGAACTGGCACAATTTTCAATCCATCTATGGCCATCTTTACATGCAATAGCACTGTATGATCAGACAGAACCTTTTTTTTTTTCTTCGTTCTGGATAAAGTGGGGAACTGTTGGACCCGCTGTCGGGTTTTTACAGCTGTTGTAAGGGCCTATGTCAACAAGCATTGGGCTTGTGATGACGGCGGGAGAAGACATTGATTATTGCTACCAGCTATAGCAGATGCTAGCGATAAAAGCAAGTGAATCCGGCAGGCTGGTTGTACCCAAGTTGATCGATCAATTATCTTGGTACATTTAGCTTGCCCATACACGGTTTGAATCTCGGCCTGTACCTGCTGAACCCGGCTGAGATTCGACCACATCTATGGCTGGCCTAAGGCACTTTTCTTTTGGGTTCCTTGTCAGTCATTGAAATATTATTTAATGTTATGGAATTATCAGCTGGTTCATACCAATAGTATGGCCCAAAAGAGGAACGAGGCCTTATGTCCCATGGCTTCAATTCACACACTGCATTGGTATGAGCTAAAAGTAAATAGGACATGTTGCACTTTGTATAGCCCAGTGCATTCCAAAATTCAGTAACAAATTGCAGTGCATAAAATTACAGTAAATGCATTGATGTGCATTGCATTAAAGAAGCCCATTCAGGTAGTGAGCATGTAGTGTGCTAGCGTGTCAGTTTTCCACATACATATGCACCATATCTCTTCATTATCTGATGAAATACAAATAAATATTTAGAATTTACCATAAAGGGGTAGAGCATATTGCATATCGTACTCCTCAGTTTGGTAATCTTGAATATCTGTCCAAAAAAAAAAAAAGTTTGTACAATTTAGACTTTAATATAAAATCAGTTGTCTAGCAAAGTAACTCACTTTGGCTGTGTGATCATGGTATCTTTCTTGCCACAAGAAGCAAATTACATCACTAAGAATGTATTAAATCAGATAAGGCAACCTCATCTTTTTTTCTTGGACCCCCTAACCAAGCCCTCTTTATGGGACTGGAAATCGACTGAAAAGGTTTTTTTTAAAAAAAAAAAACTGATTTGACACCCCCCCCCCTCACTTCCTTTACCAGCTACATAGTATATGCAACCTGTAGGTGACTTATACATACATGTTTTACTTGAAACAAGCTTAAAGGGCCTCTACAATATGTTATCATGCTGGGGGTTAATGGCCATCTTAGGAACTTTTGTGCACCAGCATTTGTATACTTCTAAGCTGTTTTTATTCCTCTTACAGGTTAATACAAGAGCATAAGCAGCTTGAATCATGCCAAAAGCAACTCGAAGCAGCACCCCAAAAGCATGCTAAAGCAACTCAAACATGACCATAACACATACTACATTCAACATGTTTGTACTTTTACACAAGCCTCAGTTCTTTGAATGAAAACCTTTTACGCAATTAACATTTAATGACAATAATAATGGTTATCATTTCAAGGTTTACAGAACTGTGCCAAATTGTAGTAGACCTGGGGGAACCTCTGAGGTGCAGCATGTTAGTTGTGGAACTTTTAAATAAAAGTGGTCAGAAAAGAAGGGCCTTGTAGATTACTAAAGGTGTGCACTCCTGGACACCACTAAAGCCCTATGTAGTACCTGCTGGGTGCCATCATTTCATCCAGGGAACCTATCAATCAAGCACAGTTAAGTACCCACAGGCTATCACCTGGAAAGTCTGTTTTTGCAGGTCCAGATGAGATCTTTGGCCCAGCTTGGGGAATAATATGCTATCCTATTAAAAACTGATACTTGTTCCATTTGGAGGGCTGGATCCTATATTGGGACTGTCTTTCTCCGAGATTTCTTGCCATTGCTAAGTGTCCGATCTTTTACAAATTTACTGCTTAGTTTTTTCTTGACTGAAGTCCCACATTGAGATAAATTTGGTTTGACTTTTAATGGTTTGCTGAATATATCAATTTATGAATTATGAATTGAGCCTGTCACATTAAATGAAAGGATTTGTTCACCTTTACAAAAAATTTAAATAATGCACATTTTTGCAGGTAAAAAATGTTTTGTTTTGTTTTTTCTTTTTGTTTCTTTGTTAGGTGCCTGTGAAATATTTCACATTGACAGGAAGCTCAATGAACTACCTAGAGCACTCAACAGCGCCCTGGTAGTTAATTGAGAACTACAAGCCGATAGCTGCCGATGCTTGTAGTTTTCACATTCACAGAACACTGAATAAACAATGCGGGTGGAGTCCCGCACAGACACGTCTTTTTAGATTGTGACAGCTCGCTGTCAAAAAGGGGGATTGGGGGGCTGTGGAGGCTGGTGCATCTGCAACCTTAAGCAGCTCAAATGCAGCTGTGAATTCTGATTTTATTTTTTATTTTTTAAGAAGTCTCAAACTGATGTCTTTGACACATGCCCAAAGTCCATTAAAGGATAAGCTCACCTTTTGGAGCTTGTTACATGCTCCACCCATATATATGGTAGAACATGTAAGATGATCCAGTAGCCGCGGCCTCTTCCCCTCCCAGTGACAGTGAGCTGCGATCTTCTCCTGGCACCCGCTGTCACTATTTGAAAATAACGTTGCTGTGCAGGGCCACATCTTTCATTCACAGTTTCCTGTGAATGACTTGAACTACAAGTACCATCACCTTTGTGGCTGACCACTTGTAGTTCTGAATGGACTGCGAGATCACTGATGAGTGGCCTTGTAGTTCATTCACAAGCCATGCAGGTACGGACTGAAAGTTACAGGGCTTGTCTGCAGGGGTCTAGCATTGCATCCCCGATCCACTGTTTGATTTTGTTATACCAGTGGTAATGACTGTTTGCTCCATTTTGGCTGAAGGAATGTGTTTTGCTTGTTTTATCGAGTTCAATAAAGACTGTGACTTTTACAAGTGGCTGGCTAGTGATATCGGGCTCTCCAGATTACAGCATGGATGTATCTATTTGGCCCCTACTTCACAATATGGGTTTTCTGGGCTTCAGCAGCCCCATGAGAAGTCAGGCTCTGACATTGCAGTTCTGATGTGGCACCTCCTGATGCCTTCTATTTAACTACAGTGCAGATATAGTCTCTCTTATACTTTATCTGATGGCAAAACAAATTTTTAGTTAAGGCTAAGCAATAGGGTTAATGTTACTACTATCCCCTTAAGATAAGACCAACACCAGCGGGCTGACACAATTATAAGCATACTGTATATGTAGCAATCATTCTTGCAAATCAATGGTTGTGGCTGTCCTTCTACATCTTATGGTACATTCAGCTATGTGAGTAAGACATGTATGTTCTTACGTTTGCAGTCAATTTTTGCACGGGATCTGGTTTCTGGAATCTCAGTTCCATTCTTGTAGGCACACCAGCAATATCCGGTGCTTCTCCAGCACTGCTTAGACTTGTAGTCACCATTCTCATCACACTGTGGTACATAAGCACCAGGCAGAGCTTGCATACTGGCCCTCGTCATGCATTCTGACATCACAGAGGCACCTGATACATATAACCACATACAAATAAGTGAGTCCAGTTTAATAGTAGGTTATAGCATACATAAAAATGATTTTCTTCACAGCAGAAGAAACCCTTTGCAAACAATTAAAGTCATACCTTCTTTGATATGTTATGTTTCGTCTTATATAAGTGACTAGAATGCAATTGATCAGAAAGGATTATGTTTTGAATTTTTGCACACAAGTTCAATTTAAAGCTACACTATATTACCAAAAGTAACGCCTGTCTAGTCTTAGTCCGAAGGGTTCAATATTGAGTTGGCCCACAATTTGCTGCCCACAAGTTCAATTTAAAGCTACACTATATTACCAAAAGTAACGCCTGCCTAGTCTTAGTCCGTAGGGTTCAATATTGAGTTGGCCCACAATTTGCTGCCCACAAGTTCAATTTAAAGCTACACTATGTTACCAAAAGTAACGCCTGCCTAGTCTTAGTCCGTAGGGTTCAATATTGAGTTGGCCCACAATTTGCAACTTCAACTCTTCTGGGAAGGCTGTCCACAAGATTTAGGAGTGTGTCTGGGAATGTTTGACCATTCTTCCAGAAGCGCATTTGTGAGGTCAGGCATGCGGTCTGGCTCGCAGTCTCCACTCCAATTCATCCCAAAGGTGTTCTATCGGATTGCGGTCAGGACTGTGCAGGCCAGTCAAGTTCCTCCACACCAAACTCGCTCATCCATGTTTTTATGGACCTTGCTTTGTGCACTGGACCAAATCATTTGCTAGAAGGGGGATTATGGTGTGGGGTTGTTTTTCAGGGTTTGGGCTTGGCCCCTTCATTCCAGTGAAGGGAACTCTTAAGGCGTCAGCATAGCAAGACATTTTGGACAATTTTATGCTCCCAACTTTATGGGAACAGTTTGGGGATGGCCCCTTCCTGTTCCAACATGACTGCGCACCAGTGCACAAAGCAAGGCCCATAAAGACATGGAGGGGCGAGTTTGAGGTGGAGGAACTTCACTGGCCTGGTCCTGCCCTCAAGCCAATAGAACACCTTTTGGGTGAATTAGAGCAGAGACTGTAAGTCAGGCCTTCTTGTCCACATCAGTGCCTGACCTCACAAATGTGCTTCTGGAAGAATGGTCAAACATTCTCAAAGAAACACTCCTAACCTTGTGAACAGACTTCCCAGAAGAATAGAAGCTGTTATAGCTGCAGAGGGTTGTCCAACTCAATATTGAACCCTACCGGCTAAGACTGGAATGCCATTAAAGGTCATGTGCATGTAAAGGTAGGTGTCACAATACTTTTGGTAATATAGTGTATATGTATTTTTTTTTTACAGCATAGCAAATGTGTGAATAGGGGAGGGGATCTTGTCACTTATCAGAGTCCACGTTTACAGATTGTGTTACAGGCATGAAAGAGCATTTCGCAATGGAGGAGGGGGGGTATGTCCTTTACAGGAACTTTTTCACAGCAACGCTACAGAAGACTCGGAACTATTAACCCCTGCAGCGCCAAAAGTTCAGAGACAGGAATAGGACAGAGCACCCCTGCAGTGAAAATTTCCCCAGAGTTTTACCACCTGCAGAGCATGGGACATATTTCATTAGGCCACTTTCACACTGGTGGAGTTTGCTTGCTCAGTCTTCCTGATTCCCTGCTGAGCAGTGGGATGACAGATCCGTGTCTGCTCTGCTGATGCAAAACGGACACAGTCCACTGCCCTCTATGGGCTATCGGATGCAAACTGACAGCCTGTCATTCGATTTAATCTGCCAGATTGATGGGGAATAGATCCCCATCTGTCTGTTTTTAGCGGATCAGATGCTGGCGGGTGATAACTGACACATGTCTATTGACATCCATCCCTCCATTGGGAACGATGGATAAGCACAGGTAAGCTAGCTCATCAAGGGTATAGGAGATTTTTTTGTGGCTAACCTTCAGCTTTAATTACATTTACATCTAAAAACAAAATTCCATACATTTCTTGTAAAATACATATGTTTGTATAGAAAATGCCTAAGTGAACACATAATCAATGTAAAATAATATTAAAAGGCATGACAAGACTTTCATCACAGAGGGCAGCTTGAACACTACAGACATGAAAAGTTAATGCAAGCTAAATTATTGTGCAGCCAAGAAATGCTGAATGAACTAGTTTTCTTTTTTTTGCTGCTCCCTTTTGTTTGGTCTTCTTATATTACATTGCACATTTCCAGCAGATTCAAACTTTCACTTTTCTTGTTTAGTCAGAACATGATTGATAATGCTGGGGTACTACTGTATATGGTCAAAAGTGGACATCAGACCCTCACACCTATATAAACTTGCTGGACATCCTATTCCAATACTATAGGCATTAATACAGTTTCCCTCTCCACCTTTCCCTTTTTCAACGCTAACAGAATCCACACTTCTTGGAAGGCTTCGACAATATTTCTTTCTGTGGGAATTTGTGCCAATTCAACTGGAAGAGCATTTATGAGGTCAGGTACTGATGTACAGTGAGAAGACCTGGCTCACAATGTTCCAATTCATCCCAAAGGTGTTAAATTAGATCAAGGTCAGGACTTTGTATGACCACTCAAGTTCTTCCACAATAAATTTGACAATCCTTGTCTTTATACACCTGGCTTTGTGCACAGGGGCACAGTCACGCTAGAACAGAAAAGGGTCTTCTCCAAACTGCTATCACTTGGTTGGAAGTAAAGCGCATATCTGTTTAAAATGTCTTTGTATGCTGTAGTAGTATCATTCACTGGAGACACACCAACTCAATCATATGGAGGAGCGCCACATACTTTATGCCATACAGATAGGTGTGGTAGTCAGGTGTCTACAAGCTTTTGCCATATAGTGTACAATTCCTATTGGACATTTAACAAATAGCTAAGACCAAGTGTTTTTAAAACTAGAGATCACTCAGGGCCTTAATATTTTAGTGTTGATAAGCCACAGCAAGCTCCACCTCTGTGCCCAGCAAAGTAAGCCCCATCTTCAACTAATACTGATAGCACAGAACCTTTTGTTCACCATAGAAGGCACAGATGACTTTGCATGGTGTCCACCTCCATTGATAATAATAACCTTTAACACCCACATACATGCTCCTAATGGATGCTCATGACACAGCAGTTGAATCTCTAGCCTATAGTTTCTCTGTAAGATGGCTTTGTACACTTGTGTACTACTATGTATAGGAGAGAACATATTCACCACTTGGACTTTCATCAATAATACTGGGCTCTGTGTCGGTGGAGTAACTGGTAGAAGCATAAACCAAGTTTTCGCTAAGGCTGCGCTCTGCTAGGTGATCGTTTTCTTTCCACATTTCCAGTAAGTCTCCAACTCCTGAGGAACAAATTTTGGAGACTGTGAAAGGTGCTGGACAGAATGTGACTTTATATGCTACACGTCCAGGCTTAGCAGCATCTATTAGCTGAGCGGCACAGACAGACGGAGAATTCAGCGCCAATGCAGAAGATACGTGGTTTATGCGTTTTTGTTAGTCCAAATACATTTCGGTGTGTTCTTGTGTTATGAAAAAACTTTACTTGCTGCATCACTGGTTTGGTTTCCATTAAACACACCTACCATGGAGATGTAAGGTAAGACGTGTTTAATCCTAAAATGCACTACACCTCTCGTGCAGAGGCAAATACATATCCTAAATCTATCAGTCTCAATAGTACTTATCTACTGTATTTAATATAGAGCTGCAACATCCACAAGAATACCTATGTAGCAGCCCAGGGCCTGGTTGATGTCTAGGCAGCCCAGCTACGACATTCATGCTCCCGAAGTAAACCGTAGTGTTGGTCAAAGCTATGCACCTGCCTGTCACTTGTAGGCCGTTGTCAGATGGGGAAAGCTATGCCAGTACAGACAGTGCAAATGGGAAAGCTTCTCTATGCCTACTGCAATGCTTGTTAATGGCAATCGATGGGATAAGGGGCCAAAGCTGCTACCTTACCTAAGGTCCAATTCTGCCTTAATGCTCTGAATTTTTATTTACAAAAGTCCATCCATTTAAAATAGATTAAATAGTCTGGTGAAGGGCTTGGAGCCTTCGCAGTGGCTAGAATTTTCTGTTTCTCCTCATTGGAGTACATTTTCCATATTTCCACTAGGCCAGTGCCAATATGACAAAATTTCCCACTTTAAGAAGCTGTTTCCTGGTAATGCTGACTTTTATCATTCTGATGAACTTCTACATACCTAGCTACGACATACTTCATATACCACAATTCCGTGCAAGCACTATATTTCTAAAGCCAAAACAAAGAACACACAAGGCTGTAAGAGTAGCTGCTTTTGCCTTCCCATGTTGCACCATGGCAGCGCAAAGCCTATATGCAGTGCCTGATCTATTACACCTATACCTGTTGGTGCTGGAGTTGGCATGGGTGTTTCAGGGTTCTGTGCTGGAGTTGGCATGGGTGTTTCAGAGTTTTGCACCAAATAGAACAAGTACCACTGCTGCATCCATGCATCAAAAACCTTTAGAAGATAAAAAAAAAAATTGTTAAGGTGATTATAAAAGATATATTTTACTTGTTACAGCATTGTACAGAGAAATCACTTCTTTTTTTTTTTTCATTTACAGTGTGTTTAATTTTCTAATTCTAAATTAGTAAAAACTCTGTCAGGTTATGTTTATTGCTGTGGGCATCCGAGTGGAGAGATTTCCTCTCACTTCCTGTTTTGTCTAATGGGACACAGAAAGCAAAAAATCAAAAATTGACAAGTGGTTTAACCCTTTTTTACTATATACACAAAAAAAATTATATATAAATATATTTTAATTTTAAAACTGGAACTGCTGTCCTTCGCAACCAATCAGGTTTCATATGTTTGTAGCAAAGTCTAAAGATTTCCATTTTCCATATGAATTATAAACACTGACCATCCACTCCTGGTCACTCAGATTCTTCTTCAACTTCCTCAGATTGTCAAGCATGGTGCCATTCAGTGTTGGGTATTTTCTCAGGGGGTTAGTTCTCTACAGATAAGAAATGCACATTGAAAAAGGTATAAATATATAATGTATATACTATGCACAGGCAACACAGAGCATTCATGGTTCAGGAATAGAGATACGACCGAGGCAGATAGACATTACTTGTTACTGTACAAAATTAAATACACATCTCTTTGTTAAAGCTTTGCTCCAGGCAAAAGCCAAATGAATGCACTTAGGTATACAATCATTCTTTTTTTTTTCTATGTAATGCATGTGAATACCTGATTTTGACTTGGTATCAGCCTCTTGCGCAGTATCAGACAGGGAGAGGGAGGAGCGGAGCTGAGAGCCAATCAGGTTTGCTACATGCAAATGTGTTGACAAGGAAAATGCATATAGGAGGAAAGAGCAGAGTGATGACCTTGTCATTTTTTTATTTTTATTTGCTGCTCTTTCACTATCCAGTCAGAAATCTGCTGTGAAAACACGACGCCACTGTATTCCTTAAATGTAAGTGGCATTAGTCAACTGGTTGTGTTATGGGGCAGGGCTGTGTAAATCTCAGGAATGTATGGACAAACATACAAATTCTTTGGCTGGTAAACAGCTCCAATATATTTCATCTGTGCACTTAGCTGTTTTCCTTGAGTTTGGTTTTAAACAGAAAAAAAAAATGAAGAAGTGAAATTAGTTAATGGCATTTGAATAGATACAGCCACTCACCAGGAGCATGTATTTAACTGCATCTTCAATCTTGTTGCTCTCCTCTGCAATAGCTTCCAGGTTCTACAAATAAAGAAGTTTGTCTTGTAAAACTTGATCATTTTCAGTAATGTTCCTGCAATTTCTTTGGAAGATTTTAAATCGGCACTGAACTTGTCACCATTGTCTTTATTCAGTAAAGAGCACCAATTCTAATTTGTAGGAATAACCTGCAGCAACCATTTAGAATTCACCCTGCTGGTGAAGAAGGATTCTGAAAACTGTGCTGTGGGATATCATTCTAAAGATTCATACACACGACCAGACTTTGTACAAACTTTCCCGTGGACTTTTGTACAAAGGGCGTTGGCCATAAATTTGTATTGCATACACTTGATCTGACTTTTTAGGCAACAAACACGAACGTAGTGACGTTTCAATATACTGACGACACTTCAAAAGAGGACGTTCAATTACTCCAGCACCACCCTTTGGTCAACTTCTGTATTGTTGTCTGATCTTTTGCATTGGTTCTGGGCATGTGTGTTTGTACTTTGTACAAAAGACCTATGGTTTTCTGTACACATGATCGGACTTTGCTCCATCGGACTTATGTTGTCAATAAGTTTGTCCGTTCGCACAGCCAACAAAAGTCCAATGAAAACTGGAAAAGTTTGTCCGATGGAGCGTACACACGGTCGGATGTTGCCCCAAAACAGCTAATTTGCATGTTTGTTGTCAAAAAGTCCTATCGTGTGTATGGGCCTTTAGAGCTTTAAGTAGAACCATAGGCAAAACTTTTTTTCCCCATTTTGGATAGAGCAAGGGAGGGTTGTAACCCCTGTCAGATTTTTTTTTTCACCATCTGTGTCCCATTGTGGAGATTTCCCTTCACTTCCTGTCCCATAGCCAAACAGGAAGTGAGAAGAAATCCCTGCAAATTATGGGGATTCCTTGGGGACCCCCAGATCACCAGAACTAGTGTCCCCATTGGAAGATTTCCCCTTTATTACTTTTCTGGGGACAACCCAAAAATTGGGATTTTCTTTCAATGATAATGGTAAACAGGACAAATAAAGAGGGTGAATATCCTTAATGGGGGCACAGAACGCAATAAAATCTGGCAGGGGTTCTAATCTCTCTCCACTCTATCCAAAACTAAAAAGAAAGTTTTTCCTTTAGTTGTACTTTATGTATAGTATATATTGTTTGGGATAAAGCACAATAAAGAGGTTATTTACTAAAGCTAGGGTGTGCAAAATCTGGTCCAGCTCTGCATAGTAACCAATCAGCTTCCAAGTTTTATTGTCCAAGCTTAATTGAACAAGCTGAAGTCAGAAGCTGATTGTCTACCATGCACAGCTGCACCAGATTCTGAGTGCACCTGTTTTTAGTAAATCTCCCCCTACATATTGGTTATGTGTAATGGCGTGTATCCCATTACCTGCAGGTATCTGATTCTGCTACAAGTCCTCCACTATGTGCCTCGTGACTGACTTCCAGCAAAGGAAGACAGCCACTGAAGGCACGATTCTTTTTTTTTTCTTTCTTTCTTGGGAGGGTGCATGTGATCAGCACAGGGTCAATCAGCACTGTCCAGACAGAGGGTCAGGGGTCCATCAGCCTCATAGGATAGTCAGAGGAGAATTAAACTCCTACAAGCTTTAATCAGACACTGATAGTAATCCCAAAATTGCTATATACTGCTGATGAGAATTTTATATTTGAGACGTTTATATTTACTAAAATAATTGAATTTCCATGTTCTGTGTACTGTGGGAGGCCAGATATAGTGAATGCAGGGTCCTGGGTTTAGTAACACTTTAACTGCTAGCTATGGTGCTAAAAAATGTAGCCACACACTTTCTGTTCTGAAAGGTTTGATTCAGTGGGGGGACTCTTGGTTCCTTTAGTCCTTTCTCACCATAACCTTAATGGTTATCCTTGCTTTTTATTACAGTTACTAAATCACTATAATTCCTATTATTATTACTGTTACTATATAACTAGTATTCTATTGACGACGTTACCTGTGGAGAGCCATCCGTATCGCTGAATGCCAGTGGAATATTAAATGTTGCAATCTTCAGTTTCTGGGCATTTTTCTGGTAGGGAGCTGTAGATGGAAAACATGACTGATATTAATTTATCCAAATGCAGCTCGGAAAAAGCAACATTTCATTTTCAAAAACTTCTTTGCCTTGTCCAGATGTTGTCAGTTTTGTATATACTAAGGAAGTCAGAGCTAGACATGTTTTTTGGCTAATTCTTGAAATATTTAAATTATGTATTTTCATATTTATAATTATCACAGGTGTTAAATAATTAAGTTGAATCAAGAAACATCATTTAGACAGGATTGGAAATGCCAATTCCATGAAAAATATATTTATCCAAAATGAAAATTGTTTGTTGGCTGGGTGTCTTTGGTGAAGTAAAGTCTACACCTAGTGGCCAACAAGGGGATCTTTTCTTTAGTGCTACACCACTGTGCAGTCTACTGTAAGTCCTGTATTGGCTTATAGACCATTTATGCTGTCACCTACCTAGTTTCAAAGACTGACATGTGCTATTACATATGTACTGTAAGCTATCCCACCTGCTAGTGGAACCTTTTAATGCAATGTAATCATAATGGGGTGGATTTATTAAAGGCAAAAATAGATTGTGCGCTTTGCAAGTGCAGTTGCACTCATTTTCCCCAAAGCTTAGTATATGCGGTAAAGCATCACTTTGTAAAGAATATCAAATCGGGTACAAGAAAAATAATTAAAAAAAACATTTTTCCTTGCATATGATTGGATGATGGAAATCGGCAGAACTTTACCGTATTTACTTAGCTCTGGGGAAAATGAATGCAACTGCACTTGAAAAGTGCACAGTCTATGTGCCTATAGCAAATCCACCCCACAGATGCTACAATGGTTGATATTAGAGCTTGCTACTTACATGAACCAGGAAGATTCTTGATCATATCCTTTAACTTTAATGCAGTTGTGGTTTCCGACAGCCCCTTAATAGTGGATTGCTGCTGGGTGATGAAGTAGACAGACACAGCTTGACCTGCGATGAGGAGACCTACAAAGACGAACAGGACGGGCATCGCTGTACTTTTGTTACAGGTCAGAGTGCTGTAGAGATAAAAGAAACAAGAACTATTGATGCATCAGACCAGAAGCTAAAGCCTACAAGGTAAAGTACTGCTGTTAGAGCCAGCAAGCTTCACAGTACTACTCGTTCAGGGCATTTGCTCCATAGGCCCTAATGAATGTAATATTATTAAAAGTATTGTCATCCTTTATGAATTGGCATTTAAAGTTTAACTGCACGTTTAGGTCAATTAGATTTACTGGGATATGATGTCTTTCTCCAACCACCCTATTTGTTATGGTGGTCATACATGGTTCCATTTTTTTAAAATAAGATTGATATGCAAATTAATCAAACTACTAAAATCCACAACCAATCCAATACCCACAACTTCCCTTCTGATCAATTTAGGCCAAACTGAGTCGAGCAGCCAGGTTGGAATTCTATTGACTGTTTTGCATCAGTCTGCAGCACTGAGATACTTTGTTCATGAATAAAATAAAAAATAAAATAAAATATTTGGAGAAAATTTTTTTTTTTTACTCACCTCTTAATGCGTGTTGCTAGGGGGTCCCTTTTAATCTGCCTCCTTCAGCGCCTGGGCTTCTTACGTCACTTCCCTCGGCGCCGGAAGGGAAATCACCTCTACCCCCTCCCTCTATGTAATCATCTGGGACATGTCATAGGTCCCATAGACCCAACCACGGGACACAGAACCATAGTAATTACTATGCGGGTTATAAGCCACCTTCAGGTGATGGACACTGGCACAACCTAAGACAGAAAGTCCACTCCCTATATATCCCCTCTCACTACTGGGAGTACCTCAGTTTTTTCACCAGCGTCTAAGGTGCTGGTCACGAGTAAAGATGTGCTGTGCTGAGCTCCACTGGAGCAATCCTTGCTGGGGCTAGCTATGCAGCCGGATCCATTCAAAGTGTCTTTTTAGGCCGAATTAAATGGTACCCGGGCCTTGTGGCAGAAGAAACGAGGTTTAGCCCGTAACTCTTCTCTTTCTAGAGAGCTAGACCCTGGGATCCAGTGCTTTTGTTTTTTTCAGCCTTAATTTTTGTCTGGCGGGGTGTTTTATAGGTCCAGGAGTGCGGTTCTCCGATTAAAAAAGGGGGCTCCAGTTCCTGAAGGTTTATTAAACGGGGCCCACTGTGAGAGGTGAAGATTGGGTCTGTTGGTTTTATCACAGAAAACCCTGCGGTGGGAAAGGTAAGTGGAGACTTCTAAAGAGTTTTAAAGCTTCTTGTGAATTGTCTCCGTCCTACAAGGTGGACAACTTCTGGTGTCAGTAGACTTCAGGGATACATACCTCTTATGTACCTATATTTCCCGCTCACCAGAAATATCTACATTTAGAGATAGAAATTCTTATTTTTCATTTTTTTGCTCTGCCTTTCGGTCTAGCTTCTGCACCTCAAGTATTTACAAAGGTCTGGCCCCCTCCTGTAGCCAGATTAAGGCCCCAAGGTATAATGATTATAGCTTACCTAGACAATCTGCTCTTGTTAGACCAGTAGCCCGCGTAGACCAAAGTATCTACAGTCAACAACCTGGAATACCCAGGTCGGATTCCCAACCTAGAGAAATCCTCCTCAAAAAACTATCAAGGAGATTGGAATACTTGGGTCTGATTATTGATCCAGCCCCAAAGATATTCTTGCCCCAGGCAAAGATCAGTGCCATAAAGGAACTAATTTAGATGGTCATAGCGGGAATAATCGACTGTCCAAGGGAAATAGTTCAGATCAAAAATGCCCATCAACATTCTAGAGATCTGGGCAGCGAGATTGGCCCTGAGGGCCTGGATGTTCAGGTTATGGAATTATCCTGTCAGGATCCAATCTGACAATACCACAGCAGTGGCCTATATCAATCACCAAGGGGGCACGACAAGTCGTGCGGCTCAGAGAGTGGTGAATCATATGCGCTAGTTGACCTTTATTAAGTTAGGGATCACTGGACTGCTGGTGAGTGTGCATTTTTTACACAGAGGCTGGTGATTTGAGTGACATAATCAGTAGCAATATCTATTGCCACACAGAAGATTTCATGGTGGCAGATTTTTTTATCCACATTAAGGAATGACTATGGACTCTATTATGATTTAATACATTTTTTGTGAAATTTGTGTATATGTTTCAATTGGTGTTAACGCCATGCCCCTTTTTTTCTTTATTCAATAAAAGCTTTAATAAAATCTTCATTCCTTTGTTGTTTTTTTGCTCGACCATAAGATTTTATTATGCACATTAAGTAATGACTATGGACTTTATTATGGTTTAAGTATTTATTAGTGAAATTTGTGTATAAGTTTAAATTGGTGTTGGCTCCATACCCTTTTTTCTTTATATAATTTACAGATTGACTTAATTTCACTACAGGTGGCAGCTTCACTATTTTTTGTGACACAAAAGGTGCTTTTATATATTTAAAATTGTGAAGCTTTTATTAAGTTTTTATTTCACTGGAATTTTGTTGTCACAAGGCTTTTATTATAGTAGACAACATTTACTTTGTTTGAAACTAGTTCTCATCCTTGGGACAGAAAAAGACCTTCGTGCTGCTGTCTTAGGCTGGATTCACACCTATGCAGTTTTAGTTCTTTTTGCATTTTGCAGATTTGCACCACAGAACGTGTTCCATAGGAAATCATGTTAAATCGACTGTAGTGCAAGCCTGCAAAAAGAACTAAAAATGCATAGGTGTGAATACAGCCTTAGAGAGCTTTAAAGACTTGTAGTGCATGGACCTTCCTGACTGTATACAAATTAAATGGATACTATAGGTAGGCCTTCATGCTACATAGTCTTGGTAAATCTATATGAGTTTGTACAATTTTATTGTTACTTGTATGCCAATTTTACTTATATGCAATCTCAACAGTCCTTTATCAGTGCCTCATATTACTTTAGCCTTTCATCCAGGGTTTTTTCTGTTGAGAAGTTGTTTGCATGCTTTAGCATGCAACCAACGTGATCATTTTACGTGACTCCATCATCCGCAGCCTGCTCTCCTGTGATCTTTGTCTGGAGTTTAGCTATAAACCGTAGAAGTCTGCAGATTCCAAAATGTTCTCCTTAGCAACTGGTGACATCATGCAGTTCTAAATATGTGATTTGCCATTCAAACAAAAGGCTACATCCACCTTCCCACTTGCAAACATGGATCATTTTTTTTTCACTCCATCGTTGAGATTAGAGCATATAAATCTCTGCCACTTAAAGGGTATGTGGACAGGGTAGTTTTCCAGAACTAAAATCGTAAATAGGTATTTTTCATGTGCATTTGAACTTCCTTATATTGAGTGACCTTTTGAAAATCTGGCAGTTTTTGCCAGTGATACTGCTTGATATGGCAGCCATTTTACATCTTTTACTTCCCTTGAAGTGGGACGTTGTTGCTTTTTAGAGCAGCTGATGGAAAGGAAGGACAACACAAGGCTGGATATTTACTTAAGACAGTTTTACACAAGGTAAAAATATGCTTGCTTTAGTATACATCCCATTTAAAGGGGTTGTAAAGGTAATTTTTATTTATTTTTTAAATATCAAACATGTTATACTTACCTCCACTGTGGAACTCGTTCACTGTGCAGCGCCACACAGAGTGCAACAATTAATTACAAAGTGTTACAATTAGTCACATATCTACATAAAGTGAAAAAAACAACATAAATGTAAATACATCATTCCTAAAGTGTAGTATACTATCACAATAAAAAATAAAGTATTTGTATAAAAGTGAAAAAAAAAAAAAGTCTTGTCCTTTATTAGTTTTTGGACTATGCAGGACTTTTCTTCACTTTATCAGCACTTTATGCATATTTATACTTTATTTTTATTGTGATATTATACCGCATTTTGGGATTGATGTATTTATATGTATGTTGATTTTTACACTTTATATAGATATGTTAATCATTGTTGCACTTTGAATGGGGGTGATTATCTTTATAATTAAATAAAAATAAAAAAATTCTTCAATACATGCACGTTTACCCCTTTAAAGCATTGCAAGTACAGAGAAAAAACTGATAATTTGCCAAAACTCAGTGAGCCGCTAACATCCCATGAGCCGACAACGCTGTCCCTGCTGCACTGAAATCCAAAGCAGCGTTATGATCCCCACCCAGTTCTATTCTGATGGAATACAGAATACCCCCCCCCCCAATTCTCATCTCTAAAACAAATGGGAAGGGGAGAAAAACTCTGGCATGGCTGGAAAAAACACTTTACATTTCAGTACAACAGAGGCAGCATTGTCGGCTTTAACAGAAAGTTAGGGGCTCACTGGATTTTTGGCAGATCAGCAGGTATTTTCTGTACTGGCAGCATTTTTAAAAAGGTAAAACATGGGTAAAAGTGCTTGTGTTGCAGAGGTTTACTGATTTGTTTTAACCCACTTTAAGCTTTTTAGGCTTACATCGTATCATGTTACAGCGTTGTTTACATTCCACGCTTATGATATTGCACGCCTTGCAGATGGATGTTTGTTCCTGAAACAGTATCTTTGTGTTTAGAGACATAATGGCAGCAATTTAAAGTGTGTCTGTTGCCTATACACTTTTTTGGCACTTCCCAAAGGTGCTTGATGAGCTTTACAGTAACAAAGTGTGGCCTGGTCTCAAAACGGAGGTTGTATCAAGCTGCATTTGTTGATTTGTTTGCCAAATCTCAGAAGAACAAATGCTTTAAGCCCCTCTACACCCCCAACAGCCATTGGACAACTATGGAGGTTAACCACTCCACCTATGCTGGGCGCACACAAGGCGTTTTCAGCCAAAAATAATTTTCAACCAGCCTTTGAATAAAGCAAACAAATACATCAAAGCAAATAATCGCCAACTGTTCATGGTTTTTGACAAAAGATCTTGCTTGTATGTTCCGTCAATCAACTTGGATGGGTTTTTTTTGCGATTATCAGTTGATTAAAAAAAAAAGGATGACGTTTTGTGAAAAGGGCTGTGCATGGTCAGCAAAGGTTTAATATTTAGAAAATCCAATTGCTGTAAAGACACCAAGGGGTCTATTTCCAAAACATTTGAATGGCAATTCACCAAGTGAAAGTGCATGTACATTTATTGTGTAAATGAGGCACAAAAAGGAACGGTATTAAGCTATTTCCTGTGTTGGTCAAACATTTTTCATTGATTTACAACAGAAAATACAACTAAATGTACTTTATAGGAAATTCTATTTAGTTTCCAAATGCAGTATTTTCCATTTTAAATCAATGAAAAACATTTGACTAGGAAATAGCCTAAATTTAACTTTTTTGCCCTATTCGAAACAAAAAGGATGCACGTGAACTTCCACTGAGCAGACTGATATTCAAATGTTTTTATAAATACACCCCAAAGTGTCAATCAGTTATTTATTTTGTAGCCCATTTGCTATAGGTATCCAAAAATATGTACTAAAGAGTGGTAAAGCATATTCAAGAATTTAGAGAAACCAAAAATGTATTGTAGGACTCCATTTGCAATCCTGATCCTCAGGTATCTGCATTTAGGAATGCTTCATCTATATACAAAAGTGTCTAAATATGGGCTCCAAAGCCATTTATAGTTCCTGCAACTTATTTGAAGGTACAGAGATTGACTGGACTGTTTTGAAAATCTTGTTTAAATGTTCCATCTGAGCTGGTGCTTGAGCTCTTTGCCCACCCTACTCCTTCTCCTTACTCCAATGATATCAACATATAAAGCCATTGGCGAGCTCTTTGCCCACCCTACTCCTTCTCCTTACTCCAATGATATCAACATATAACGCAACATATAAAGCCATTGGTGAGCTCTTTGCCCACCCTACTCCTTCTCCTTACTCCAGTGATATCAACATATATCGCAACATATAAGGCCGTTGGCTGCCACTGCTGTCAATCACAGCCAGTGGGGAAAAGGCAGGCGGTGGGGTCAAGCCAGTCTAAGGACACACAGAGTTGGCTCGGGAGCGAGCCTGTCACTATAGTGCCCCCATAGCAAGCAGCACCCCCCTTACAGAAAGCTAAAATGTATATGATGTTATGTCGCTGGTTCGGCTAAGTGGCTTTGGACGTGGAACTATGCATGCCCCATCAGACAAGAGGTCAGAGATCAGGGAACCCCCCCCCCCCCCCAGCAACTTTTGTAGGAGCCCAGGGGTTTCAGTGAACCTTGGTTGAGAATGGCTCCTCTGAAAAGTTCCAGGGAAACTGTGTGTTAAACTTTACTGATTGTTTTGTTCAACTTCCAAATGAAACTTCTGGAATTGCTGCACGTCACCAGTTCCTGTGAGGAGCATTTCAGAACCTGTGCTTGGCAGACAGAAGTAGTTAATTTTTCTGCTTATAGTTTTTTGTTTTCTTTTTCAAAATGTTTTTTTTTTATAGAATGCCAGGCAACACTTAGTAATTGATAAGGTGAAAACTTAAATTGTCAAACTTGTTACTAAACACAACAGTGTAATCTTACCCTATACTAAAGCCTGCAGTACACTATGCAGGTTTCAGCCAATTCCCAAGGAATCGGCTTAAATTCACTGCCTGGGTGGCTTTTTCCCCACCCTCCTGTCCCATATCCTTCAACTGAAAAATCAAAGGAGCCGGACAGAAAACTGCCCACTGTATCCACTGGTGCAAAAAAATCTAACGTTGTCTGGCCAACTTCTACCACTACAAACCGTATTACATATGGGCGATTCAGAGATTTTTCCTGTGCTTAAAATGGCCATACAACTTTTTTTTTTCTCACAATCACTTTTATGAGGTCTAAGGCTGGATTCACACCTATACATTTTTAGTGCTTTTTGCATTTTGCAGATTTGCACTACAGAACGTGTTCCATAGGAAACCATGTTAAATGGACTGTAGTGCAAATCTGCAAAATGCAAAAAGCACTAAAAATGCCTAGGTGTGAATCCAACCTAACAGATATTTTTGTGTATGTGAGAGTGACAAGCAAAAGATTATCTGAAAGTTGTCAAATGTAAAGATTGATCATTTTGAAGGAAAGACATAAGCAGCCCATAGATGAGTCTTTTTTTTTTTTTTTTAGTTCAATCAGCAAATTGAACAAAAAAATGACATGATTCCTGCATTCACATATTCAATGTGGATGGGGGAACCCTCCTGCTGAGCTATTGTATTCTGACAACAGGGAGACTTCCTGGTCATCAGAATACACTGATCAGCACTGCCGGCTATAGCCTGCAACACTGATCTAATGAGGAAATCCTGACAGGGTGGTTGTACAGAAGTCAATCGTTGATCGACTTCCGTACAACCAAACTGCTTATATATGGATTGAAATTCAGCTGGTCTCTGCTGAACTGGCAACATTTTGATCCATATATGGACATAAGGAAGGTTGGGGTGGAGGGGGGTAACAAAGATGGGTTCTGGAACAAAAATATGCCAATTTATATGAGCACACTTATTTTGAGTTTTTTTATTCTCCAAATAAATAAGAGTTGCAGTGTGCAGAGATAGACTGAGTAGGAAAGAAATGCAAAAAAATGCAGAGACAGAGAGAATAATACAGAGAGAGAGGAATGCAGAGACAGACAGAGAGAGAGGAATGCAGAGACAGAGAGAGAGAGAGGAATGCAGAGAGAGTAATGCAGAGACAGTAATGCAGAGACAGACATAGAGACAGAGGAATGCAGAGACAGACAGAGAGAGAGGAATGCAGAGACAGACAGAGAGAGAGGAATGCAGAGACAGACAGAGAGAGAGGAATGCAGAGACAGACAGAGAGAGAGGAATGCAGAGACAGAGAGAGAGTAATGCAGAGAGAGTAATGCAGAGACAGACATAGAGACAGAGGAATGCAGAGACAGACAGAGAGAGAGAGAGGAATGCAGAGAGAGAGAGAGAGAATAAAGCAGAGACAGGCAGACAGAGAGTAATGCAGAGATAGAGAGAGAGTAATGCAGAGACAGACAGAGAGAGAGAGAGTAATTCAGAGTCAGACAGAGAGAGAGTAAGTAATGCAGAAACAGACAGGGAGAGAGAGAGAGTAATGCAGAGACAGAGAGAGAGAGTGTAATGCAGAGACAGAGAGAGAGAGTGTAATGCAGAGACAGACAGGGAGAGAGAGAGAGTAATGCAGAGACAGAGAGAGAGAGTGTAATGCAGAGACAGACAGGGAGAGAGAGAGAGTAATGCAGAGACAGACAGAGAGAGAGAGAGAGAGAGTAATGCAGAGACAGAGAGAGAGAGTGTAATGCAGAGACAGACAGAGAAAGAGAGAGGGAGAGGAGAAAAAGAGAGAAGGAAGGATGGAGAAAGATATGGAGAGAACAAGAGTGGTACACAGAGAAAGATTGAAAGAGAGATGTACTCTGAGATAAAAACAAAAATAGAGCAAGAGGGATGCAAAGACAGCCTGAGAGACTGAGGTACACAGCGACAGACATGCAAAGATAGAGAAAAAAGTATGCAGAGAGAGAAATATGTAGAGAAAGGCAGAAAAACCGAGAGAAAGAGTTACATAGAGACAGACAGAAAGATAGGAGAGAGAGGTACGCAGAGACAGACACAGAGAAGTAATGTATGTAGAAAAAGACAGTCAGAAGGAGAGAGAGAGAGGTACGCAGAGACAGACAGAGAAGTACCTAGAGAAATACAGAAGGATAGAGAGGTACGCAGAGACAGACAGACAGGAGAGAGAGGTACGCAGAGACAGACAGACAGAAGGATAGAGAGGTATGTAGAGACAGACAGGAGAGAGAGGTACGCATAGACAGACAGACAGAAGAAGAGAGAGGTACGCAGAGACAGACAGACAGAAGGAGAGAGAGGTACGCAGAGACAGACACAAGGAGAGAGAGGTACGCAGAGACAGACAGAAGGAGAGAGAGGTATGCAGAGACAGACAAACAAAAGGAGGGAGAGGTATGCAGAGACAGACAGACAGAAGGAGGGAGAGGTACGCAGAGACAGACAGAAGGAGAGAGAGGTACTCAGAGACAGACAGAAGGAGAGAGAGGTACGCAGAGACAGACAGAAGGAGAGAGAGGTACTCAGAGACAGACAGAAGGAGAGAGAGGTACGCAGAGACAGACAGAAGGAGAGAGAGGTACGCAGAGACAGACAGAAGGAGAGAGAGGTACACAGAGACAGACAGAAGGAGAGAGAGGTACTCAGAGACAGACAGAAGGAGAGAGAGGTACGCAGAGACAGACAGAAGGAGAGAGAGGTACACAGAGACAGACAGAAGGAGAGAGAGGTACTCAGAGACAGACAGAAGGAGAGAGAGGTACGCAGAGACAGACAGAAGGAGAGAGAGGTACTCAGAGACAGACACAAGGAGAGAGAGGTACGCAGAGACAGACAGAAGGAGAGAGAGGTACACAGAGACAGACAGAAGGAGAGAGAGGTACGCAGAGACAGACAAACAGAAGGAGAGAGAGGTACGCAGAGACAGACAGACAGAAGGAGAGAGAGGTACACAGAGACAGACAGAAGGAGAGAGAGGTACGCAGAGACAGACAAACAGAAGGAGAGAGAGGTACGCAGAGACAGACAGACAGAAGGAGAGAGAGGTACACAGAGACAGACAGACAGACAGACAGAAGGAGAGAGAGGTACGCAGAGACAGACAGACAGAAGGAGAGAGAGGTACGCACAGACAGACAGACAGAAGGAGAGAGAGGTACGCAGAGACAGACAGACAGAAGGAGAGAGAGGTACGCACAGACAGACAGACAGAAGGAGAGAGAGGTACGCACAGACAGATAGACAGAAGGAGAGAGAGGTACGCAGAGACAGACAGACAGAAGGAGAGAGAGGTACGCACAGACAGACAGACAGAAGGAGAGAGAGGTACGCACAGACAGATAGACAGAAGGAGAGAGAGGTACACAGAGACAGACAGACAGAAGGAGAGAGAGGTACGCACAGACAGACAGAAGGAGAGAGAGGTACGCACAGACAGACAGAAGGAGAGAGAGGTACGCACAGACAGATAGACAGAAGGAGAGAGAGGTACGCACAGACAGACAGACAGACAGAGAAGTACCTAGAGAAAGAGAGAGAGAGAGCAGGAGGTATGCAAAGACAGGGGGAGAAGTATAGAGAGAGAGAGGGGGGTACACAGTCGAAAGAAGTATGTGGTTACATAGCCTGGTTGAAAAAAGTCCATCTAGTTCTGTTAATAAAAGGGAAACATGTACAATCCTATGCACACAATAATATACCCACATTTGATCCAGAGGGAGGTAAAAAAAAAAAAGCATTATCCAATTTGCCCCAGCAGGGGAAAAATAAAATCCTTCCTGATCCCCCTGGATCAACTTTACCTATAAATGTTAATATCCAGTTATATTATATACATTTAGGAAGGGAATGAATCTAGGCCTTTTTTAACGCAATCTACTGCAGAGAAAAGAAAGAGAGGTACGCAGAGACAGAGGTACGTAGTGAAAACGAGGGCGAGAGGTACACAAAGACAGGGAGAGAAATACATAGAGACCGAGAAAACGAGAGAGAGAAGTAAGCAGAGAGACACAGAGAGATGGACACACAGGAAAGGAAAAAAAGTGTGCTGTGTACACACGACCGGACTTTTCGATGGACTAGGTCCGACGGTCTTCCCGACAGACTTTTGGTGGAGATCCGACGGACTTTCAGAACGAAATGGACTTGGCCATACACGACCAGACTAAGTCCATTCGAAAGTCCGTTAGTTTTGAACTCGATGACGTAAAAGGGACTAAACAAGGAAGTTCAATAGCCAGTAGCTGCCCTTGCGTCGTATTTGGTCAGTCAGACCAGCACACAGACGAACGGTTTTCCCGATTTTGAGTCCGTCGGATAGATTTGAAACATGTTTTAATTCTAGGTCCCTCTGACTTTTGCAAAAAAAAAGTCAGCTGGAGCTCACACACGATCGAATTGTCTGACGGATTCCTGTCCGCCGGACCAAGTCTGCCGGAAAGTGCGATCGTGTGTACGCGGCATTAGACACAAATCTTTCCAATGTAAAGATGCCTTTTCTGTTCTTGCCTTTACAAATAATCAAATAAAAAAATCATTATTTATTGTATTCCCTTGTCTAACATATGTCATCACCAAAGCTACTTTTCCTGAACTACTTTGTGACTAGGTGCACAAGATTGTTTCGTTTTGAAGTGCAATTTCTTTTTTGCTTTGATTGAAAAGTTTAAACTTTTTCCAAAGTTCACAAATACTCCCTTTTCTAATTTTCTTTCCATTTATGGTGCATCTAGTAGATCCGGGCAAATACATGACCAGATCAGGCCATCAGTGACCTCATAACTACCTATCCTATTAACAAGCGTTTGTTAGCCATTTCAGATTTTTTTTTTTTTTTTCGTTCGACGGGATGAAAAAAAATAATTCCCTCATCCACACAAGTGCTATTATATTCTGACGGGGGGACTTCTCTATTGTCGGAATACACTGATCAGCACTGCAGCCAATCGAATTAAAGTCTTCCAACAGTCCTGTTCGACAGTAGTCCATCTACCGAACAGGGAGGGTCCACACACAGATCGAAATTCTACTGGTCCCTGCTGATCTGGCTGAATTTCAATCTGTGTTCCCAGGTTTGATTTAAGGAAATGTCCCCAAGTGGCATATTGTACCTTACACCAGCGTTTCTCAACTGAAGTCCTCAAGGTGCCCCAGCAGGTCATGTTTTTGGACTCTCCATTATTTTGCACGGGTGATTTGATCGGTTTCACTGCCTTGGTAATTACCACAGCCGTATTTTCAGAGGGAAATCCTGAAAACATGACCTGTTAGGGCGCCTTGAGGACTGGATTTGAGAAACACTGCCTTACCACTATAGATTTTTGTGGTTTTAATGAACCATTCCCAGTAGTTCAAAGCGTTACTGAGATGCAATAGATCTAGAAGCAGAAAACCCAGGTTCACAAATATTTGAAGATCTGTACCGTGATTGTCTCTCCCCGGTTTCCACCATGGTCTCCTCATTCGGGACCAGGTTCTGGCTCTCATCTGCCATCTTCTGATGTGTAGTCTGCACACCTGAGACTGTGACTTCTCTCTGGACTTTTGCTGCTGAGATCAAAGCCGAATGCTGCGCTGGACTAGCTTGCAACTGCAATAAAGTCTATAGAAAGCACATTGAGAAGTGAAAGTGATATTTTTACCCAACTCAGTGTTGGAAATACCCGAATAATACTGGGCTGAGCTTCACTTGTCTAGGGAAAATCTCGCCATCCTATTGGCTGCTGCACTGCATCACTTGTAGTCGGGTAGACGTGTTTTGTGTGTGTTAGCTGCACCAATACTTCCAATGTATTCACTCATCTAAGTAGTACGTTGCCTTACATAGGGGGTTATTTACTAAAGGAAAATCAACTTTGCACTGAAAGTACACTTGGAAATAAAGTTGCTGTAGATCTGAGGGGGACATGCAAGGAAAATAAAAAACAGCATTTTAGCTGGCACATGATTGGATGATAAAATCAGCAAAGCTTCCCCTCATTTCAGATCTACCCCTTAGATTTGGAGCGACTGCACTTCCAAGTGCACTTACAGTGCAAAGTGGATTTGCCTTTCGTAAATAACCCCCATTGTGTAGCAAAAAGATTTACATATTTGAAATCAATGTAAATGTATTGATGCTATGCATTTTTTTGTTTTTTTATTCTTTGATCAGTGCATTGGCCGGATGATCAGTGAGTATGAGCTGTTTTTTACAGCTTTTTACTCACTGATCTTCAGTCTAGTGTAAACACACAACACACCACACAGTATAAACACAATGTCCCCACATATGTCCCCAAAACACACATGTCCCCAAAACATACATGTCCCCAAATAATAAAAACACATGTCCCTAATAATAAAAACATGTCCCCCACATATGTCCCACTAAAATCACATGTCCAAATGATTATCTGCACACATATGTACGTGATCACCTGCACACATATGTACGTGATCACCTGCAGGTATCTGTACATGATCATTTGCGTACATATGTCCGTGATCACACAAACCAATTATTATACACTTAACGGAATTTTTTTTACCAAAAACATGTAGCAGAATACATTTTGGCTTAAATTTATGACAAAATTTGATTTTATTGGATTTCTTTTAAAATAGAAAAAAGAAAATATTGTTTTTTTTCCAAATTTCCGCTTTTTTTGCGCTTATATCGCAAAAAATTAAAAACGGAGTCGTGAATAAATACCACCAAAATAAAGCTCTATTTGTGCGAACAAAATGATAAAAATCTCATTTGGGTACAGTGTAGCATGACTGCGCAATTGTCACTGAAAGCGCTAGAGCGATGAAAGCTGAAAATTGGGCTGGGAAGGAAGGGGGCGAAAGTGCCCTGTATTGTAGTGGTTAATGAGGAAGAAGTCAGCAAAAAAGAACCAGTGGGATCTTTGGAGGACCCAGGAGATTGACACTTCCAGAAGTGTCAGTTTAACAGTGGACTTTAAGGGACAAATCCTCAGCTTCACAGTGGAGTTCAGTGGTGCAGGAAGTGGGAAAGATATTTACTGTCTTGTTCTACAGGTATATCTGGATAGCTAGGTATGCTTTAAATAGCACCAGGGTTATTGTAAGGAAAGTCTGTTTCAAAAGATACTAAAGATCTTCCATAGATGAAAGTCAGCAGAAAAGTGATACTTTTTCCTCACCACAACAAGCAATACTTACATCACTTTCCCTCCCCTGTCACGCCACTCAGGAAAGACAGCTCTGTATCAATTCAAGTTAGATCTGCAGTTTAAGCTTACATATGGCTATCACCTCGCCCCCGTGTGCAAGGGATTTTTTTTTGTTTCTAAATTATAGGTCTGAGGTTAAAGTGCATATAAACTCAAAACCAAAAATTTAATATGTTTGAACTTTACTATTCATTGGTCTGGTAGCTGTGCTTGTTCTCTTTTTTTTAAGGTTTCTTTACTTTTATTTTCATGTGGTATTCCTGCAAATCAGGGGCATACTTATAGGGGTCACAGGACCCCGGCCCTATACTACAGGGGGCCCATGAGGTCCCCCTATACGCCTGGATAGGATGCACAGGAGGATCAGTGGGGGCAGCTGCATATACAGGAACCAATCTCTCAATTTTCCTCCTGAAGCCACTGAATATCTGTAGGAGGGAGAGAAGGAGAAGCGAGAATTCAGTGGCTGCAGGATGAAAATGGAGAGATCGGTTCCTCTATATGCAGCTTCCTTCTGCTTCTCCTACCGACCCCCCTCATTCTCTGCTGCTGAGGCGAAGATTGAGAGCTGTGTCCCCAATCTCATTTCTCTGTCTCAAAGGCAGTGGTGGCTGGTGCTCAATTGTCTTGGGGGGCCCCAATTGACATTAATAGGGCTGCCTGTTAGAGGATGCATGGAACACCTATTCATCCCCATGCAGGTAAATACGACTCTCCATGGGCTGCCCCTTACACAGCGCTAAGTACACTTTAGTACGCCCCATGTAAACAAAGCCTATTTCTCTGTGCATTGTCTACAATACAGAACATAATTAATTTCTCTGGTCTTATTGGTTCACAAAGCTTTAGCACAAGGATAGGAATCTTTATGTAATTTGGAAATCTCATTATCACTATTTAGAAAATATGGATCCTTATTCTTTGTAAATTGAACCTACGGTGTACAATAGGGTGACCAGATGTCCCCAGTTTCAGGGGACAGTCCCCAGATTGAGGACACTGTCCCCGGACCAATTCTCTCCCCAGATTTGACTTCAACAGGAGCTGGGGCAATTTTCAAAGACAGTGAGGAATAAAAAAAAAAAAGAATTCTGAATTACACCCCCCCCCCCCCCCCCCGCTCCTACTAACTTAGGGGGTGTATTTTTTCCATTATCTGTGCCCCTTTCTGATGATGATGTGCTGGTCAGAGACTATTTCTTCAGTTTCCGGCACATGCCCATTCAGCTCCGCTCACATGTTCTTCTGCCTTGGCACAAATCCCAGCCAGCCACCTGCCTGATTATCTCCTTGCTTTCCGCTGCAGAGTCATTTTCCTCTGCTCCCCACCCAGTAGTAGCCGGGGCCCGGAGAGTGAGACCTGAGAGGCTGTGAGGCCGGCGGAGGCGACGGGCAGAGAGAGGCAGCTGAGCTCAGCTGAAGATGTCCAGCAGCAGGAATAGAGAGGAAGCAGATCCAATCGTGGGGCTGCCAGAGCCTTCAAGGCTTCAACAAAGGTGTGCTTTGGGGGTGTCTGTGAATAGACTACATTGCACTGTGTCTGTCTCTCTGGCATAATGGATGGTATCATAACTCACAGGCAGCAGCAGTTATTGGTCAGAAGTTAACAAAATCGGCACCCAGCAGCCATGGTATGTGACACACTGTGACAGAGCCAGCCAGAGCCATGATAGAGTGCCCGCTGCCTGTGAGTTATCATAAAGCTGATGATCTTAACTAGTTTCAGAGTTACTGCTACAGGGTGGTTGCGCCGCACAGGATCACTTATATACTTATATACGTGATCCTGCATTTCTGGGTGCCAGAGCCAATCAGGGGATCCGACGGACTCACCTAGTGGTCTGCCTATGTAAACAAGGCAGTTCGCCATTCACAGTCAGTGTGGAAGACATTGATCCTGTGTTCCTGCAAAGCAAGTACAGGGATCTATGTTTTCCCTTAGTAAAATCACCTCCCCTATAGTGAGAAAACACTTTCTAGGCACACATTTAACCCATTGATTGCCCTAGATCTTATCCTTTTCCCAGCCAATGTCATTAATACAGTGACAGTACATATTTTTAGCACTGATTAACTGCATTAATGTCACTGGTTTCCACAAAGTGTCAAAAGTGTCACTTAGTGTCTGATTTGTCCACTGCAATACCGCAGTCCTGCTATGAGTCGCTGATTGCTGCCATTACTAGTAAAAAAATAAATGTCCCCGGATTTAATTTTTAAAATCTGGTCACCTTAGTGTATAAAACCCCTCAAAAGAGTTTCAAGAAAACCGTGTGTTAAATGCTACTGAATGTTTTGCTCAGCTACCAAATGAAATTTCTAGAACTGTATGACATCACCAGTTGCTGGAGAGAAACATTTCAGAATGTGTGCTTTGCCTGCATGTAGTGAAAAAGATAACTCATTCCCTTTACTGCTCCATGTTTTTCTTTTCCGAAATAATTATTTTTAACTGTTTTAAAGAATTCCAGGCAAGACTAATTAGTCAAATAGAAAGGGAAAATTCCATTTGCTAAACTCAACATTGTAATCTTACCTTAAACTTACCTTTAATTGATCATTCATCTACTGTCCATTCTGATATTTTCCCTGTGCTTAAAATTTCTGTATAACATTATTGTGTGTGTGTGTGTATTGTGAAATGAAAAGAATGTTTGACAGTTTTATTGTGACAATGCTGAACCAATGATCAAGCACAGGTGTTCTCACATGGAATGAATGACATGCTTCTCTATACCTGGAACCAAGGCTAGCTAAAAAAGCAGCATGTCTGCAACATGGGTCCTTAAAGCGGTAGTAAACCCAGTTTCAAAAAACACTTAAGTTCCCGGCATGCCGGGAATGCTAACTTTCACATTGGTTGTGCTCTCAACCAAACTTTCAAACCATCCAATGGCTGGTTTCATAACTGATCACATGTGCAGCATTATGGCAGTTGAAGAATCATTAGAGGCCAAGATGGCAGCTTCCTTGACTGAAAATGATAGAAGGGTTTACTTCCACTTTAAAGGAGTTGTAAAGGCAGAAGGTTTTTTATCTTAATGCATTCTAATGCATTAATGCATTCTTCAGTGTTTAGCAGCCACCCAAGCACCCCCCCCCCCCCAATTACTTACCTGTGCCCCATCTCTGTCCAGCTCCCAAATGTCTAATGCCGCGTACACACGCTCAAGCTTGGCTTGCATACACACGGTCACACAAAAGTTTTCTGAACTTTCGACCGTCAAGAACGCGGTGACGTACAACACTAGAACGAGCCAAGAAAATTAAGTTCAATGCATCCGAGCATGCGTTGAATTGTTTCCGAGCATGCGTAGGAATTTTGCACGTCGGAATATCTACAGACGATCAGAATTTCCGATCTGAACTTTTTCCGACCGAAAAATTGAGAACCTGCTCTCAATCTTTTGCTGGCTGGAATTCCGCCAGCAAAAGTCAGATGGAGCATACACACGGTCGTATTTTCCGACCAAAAGCTCTCATCTGACTTTTGCTGGTGGAATTTCCAGTCGTGTGTACGTGGCATTAGCCATCTGGGAACACTCCTCCTGAGTGGCTGAGACACAGAAGTGGGGACATTGGCTCCAGCGGGTGTCAGCCAATCAAAGGAGAGAGGGAGCGGGGCCAAGTCAGGACCCTGTGTCTGAATTGACACACAAAGCTGTGACTCAGCTCCAGTGCCCCCATAGGAAGCTGCTGACTATGGAGGCACTTGATAGGAGGGAAGGGCCAGGAGCAGCAAAGAAGGACCCCAGAAGAGGAGGATCCAGGCTGCTCTGTGCAAAACCAACTGCACAGAGAAGGTAAGTATAACATGTTTGTTATTTTTTTATTTAATTTTTTTAAACAAGACTTTACAATCACTTTAAGCTTGCAATACACATCACAATTTGATTGTACAATCTCTTTTAGTGTTACCAACAACTCTATAGTACAAGAGCTTTGCTGAAAATATTTAAATATGAACAGACTCTCACACCCTTTAGAAATCCGTTGGGGCGCAGCACCGAAAGTGAAGGTGATTGTGCCCAATTCATGCGCCTGTCATGAATCTGTTGGTGCCTGGAGTGTCCACAACAGACACACATTCCTTAGTGCACTCCCTCCCTTCCCACACACATGTCCATTGAGTGTTGTCCCAAGGGAGGGCAGAGCCTGATGGGGACATTAAAAATTATTTCTCCATTAGGCTACTTTCACACTGGGACAGCTCGTTTTAGCGGCGCTATAGTGCTGTTTAAGCGGCACTTTTCGCTTTTAAACCCCCATATCGGCCAGACGGGTTAAAAACGCCTGTGTTGTGGCACTTCCAAAGCACCTTTCAGGCGCTATTACAGGTCAGGCACTATTTCTAGCGCTAAAACACCTTAAAACTGCCTCAGTGTTAAAGGGGTTTTAGGTTTGCTTTACTTTTGAATGACAGCGCAAGCAGTGGGCAGATCCATAGCCGCCATTTGTTCCAATGGTTGCTTTCGAATCCGCCCACTATACCATGTGCTTTGTCCTACCAGTGACAAGTTATTGTTATATTTGAGTAATGACAATTCCACTATCCCCAACCCCTTTGTTTACATCTGGCTTTTGGCTTGGGAAACCTACATGACACGTTCCTAGTAATGCCATGTCCCTCCATCAACATTGTTTGCCGCTTTAGTAAATTTTAATTAAATTAAATTGTACAATTACACTGTTATGTATGTAGCCATCCTCACACAAGTGGTGCTGAGCACACCTGTTATGGGGGTAATATGTGGACTGTCAGTATTGACCTCCAGCTGGAAATGCCTGAGTGGCCGTTTGCAAGGCCTGGACACTGTTATGTGAGACACGTGGGGAAGGTTCTCAGCACTGTGTAAGGGGCAGCAAAGGAGGAAGTGGAGTGTAATTCTAGCACTGCACAGTGCCTTCAATCCAACAAACAGCTTAAAGCGGTTTAATACCCACTGACTTTTTTTTTTTTGTATGATAGCTCATTATGAAGCACTTACCTTAGAATGAGGCTCCGACATCTCACCCGATCCACGCTGAGGGAGCTGACATGTTCCCTCGGCGTGTCTTCCGGGTATCACGTCTCTGGTGCTGTGAGTGGCCGGGGGCCACGATGTCGTCACTCCTGCGCATGCGCACAGGAGTGACTTCTTTCTGGGAAGGTCTGGCGTCTGCCGGGCTTTCAGCCGTGAATCCCCTGTGCGCATGCACCGCTGCAGTCAGTGGCTCATTGCGAGGGAAATATCTCCTAAACCATACAGGCTTAGGAGATTTTTTTTTTTTACCTACAGGTAAGCCTTATTAGTGTTCACATTTTGACTATACAACCACTTTAAAGCCGAATTCTAGCCTCGATCCCCAACTCCCCGAAGACCTCGAACTTTATCCCCTGTATGTATGTTTTACTACCCTTTTCAGAAATCTTCAGGCTAGTTAAGTGGTGCACTGGTCCTATTTTTCCTCTTATCTGGCGCAGGCTGAAGATGCTAAGAGTGGCTCTGACATGATGACATCATATATGCCCTTGGTATCAATACACTATGATTGAAGGGCACCATGCTGAAGGGTCCTCATGAAGCCATGATTCACAGCATTATATCCTCAGTCTTTCAAGTTGCTGGGAGCTAGGCATCATTCAGCCTAAAAGACTGTGGACATCTTATGGAGGAAATTAAAGTGGTTGTAAACCCTTACAGACCACTTTAACCTACAGGTAAGCCTAGATTAAGGCTTACCTGTAGGTGCAAGAAATATCTCCTTAACCTAAACAGTTAAGGAGATATTTTCCAAAAACTGGGCACCGATGTCTACTGAGCACGCCGCAAGTGAAGCCGAACATGGTGTCAATGACGGCTCCCGCACGCATACGCCGGAGTGACGTCATTGCGGCTCCGGCCAGTCACAGCGCTGGAGCCGTAATACCTGGAAGTCACTTCGGGTATCATGGCTGCAACGCAGAAGGTAGCCAAGGACCTCTGCGGGGGCTTCGATCTCAGTTAAGTAATTCATAATGAGCTAGTATTCTATGCATTAAGTACTGTGGGAGCTCCAAAGGCTAAGTTCACTTTTTTTTCTAAAATCTAGCTCACCAGTGTACCAATATACTATTAACTGCTTTAGCCCCGGAAAATTTGGCTGCTGAATGACTAGGCCATTTTTTGCAATGCAGCACTGCGCCGCTTTAACTGACAAGTGCACGGTCATGCAGCGATGCACCCAAACAAAATGGATGTTCTTCTTTCCTCACAAATAAAGCTTTCTTTTGGTGGTATTTGATCAACTTTGCGTTTTAAATTTTTTGCGCTATAAACAAAAAAAAGAGCGACAATTTTGAAAAAAACTCAATATTTTGTACTTTTTGCTAAAATAAATATCCCCATTTTTTTTTAAAAAAAAAAGCTAATTTTTTTACAGTTTAGCCCGATATGTATTCTTCTACATATTTTTGGTAATAAAAATTGCAATAAGTGTATATTGATTGGTTTGTGCAAAAGTTATAGCATCTACAAAATAGGGGAAAGGTTTATGGAATTTTTATTATTTTTATTTCTTTTTACTAGTAATGGCAGCGATCTGCAATTTTTATCGAGACTGCAACATTATGGCGGACACATCGGACACCTTTGACATATTTTTGGAACCATTGCCATTTATACCGCGAGGGGAGATGACAGATCGCGGTTCATAGTTTAAATGAACAGACGAGCAGTCTCTTCTCTCCTAAGAGAAACGGAAACTGTGTGTTTACCCACACAGATCCCGGTTCTCGATGTGTCACCAGCGATCGTGGGAGCCCAGCGGTGATCGTGACCGCTGGCCACTCGCGTCAGCTCCGGGGGCGAGCAGCGGGCACAGTAGCCACAGGGCAAAGCAACATTATATAACTAGTGGCCTAGTTTCGCCCTAGTGACCACATGGCGAAGCAACGTTACATAACGTTGTTTCACCCAGCCGTGCCATTCTGTAAAACTGCGGCGGCTGGTCGATAAGTAGTTAATGTACCTCGTTGCACAAAAAAAAAAAAAAAGCTTTCAAGGCCTTACATTACCCCCTACTGTGTTCTTAGAAAACTTCATGACCTTCTTATATGTAGATATTGGACGTGAGGGCCAGTAAGGCACAGGAAGCAGCTGACTTCATTAGAAAACATGCCCTGCACACATCAACTAGGTCCCTCCATACGTGTATTTGCCTGGCTTGTCAATGGGCCGCATGTTAAACTCTCTGGGGCTGGAGGTTTGGACACGCCTGGTGTAGTGCACGGGCATGCCTGATTGGATACAGAGTAAATAGATAGATAGGTGGGTCCTTCTATTCCATAATATTGGTAAATCTAAAGGAAATTACACAGAGATTGTACAATCAGATTGTATAGTGTATGGCCACCTTTATACATGTACATAGGAGGAAGTGGACAGAGACACTCAGCGGTTAGGCCCTATTCTCATTTCTGTACATGTTTTGTTGGGAAGCGTTTTTGGGATTGTGTGCACAAACACTAGGAGGAAAAGTGCTTACTCACTTCATCCTGTGAATTACAAACTGATTTTTATTTGTGTTTGGACTTTTTATTACATTTTTCTTTTGTGCTGATCACATTATTTGAGTTTGTTGCAGCACTGGGATTATGGTAACATTTTCCACATTACATTCATTCTATGCTTGTGGTATTATAACCGTTATGTTTTTTAATAGATTATTTTTGATTTATTTTGGTTTATTATTTTCAGCACTGGCATTTTGGTTTTAAAGTGGTGTTGCCACCCAAAAAAAAAAAAAAATTGCTTAAAATTCATAAAAAATAAAAAAATTTAAATAATTGGAAAAAAAAAAATGTTTCTCACCTCTAAATGCCTGTTGCTAGGGGGTCCCTCGTAGTATGCCTCCTTCAATGCCCGGGCTGGTGACATCACTTCCCCTTGGTGCCGCACAGTCATCTGGGACCTGTCGCGTGAAGCCACAGCCTGGTGCCCACAGTAAGAATGTCGGCGCCACAAGCGGAGCGGGGAACGAGGGGGGGCTTCGTTCCCCCGCATCGCTGGACCCTGGGACAGGTAAGTGTCCAATTATTAAAAGTCAGCAGCTGCAGTATTTGTAGCTGCTGACTTTTACTTTTTTTTTTTTTAGGGGGCACCCCACTTTAATTACTATTTTGGTAATTGCAGCGCTGTACTAAGTACATATGTATAATTCACTTTCCTTAGAATACCTGTTTGTACATTGGATCTATAATTAATGGTTTCTAAAGGGGACATGCTGTGACTGGCGGCTCCTGCGTGCATGCGCGGGAGTGATGTCCCGTGACTCCGGCCAGTCACAGAGTCTGAGTCTGAGTTTTCAATTTCGATTTTTTTGTTTTCGAAGGAAGAGGGGTGTAGATGGATGCTCGCTGCTAGTGGGGACAGCGGTGACATCGCAGGCTTCGATTTCAGGTAAGTGACACATTATGGGCTACTATGAGATGCATAGTAGCCCATTATGTTTTACTTTTGCAGGGAAATAAAGAGTAAGTGGAGGTCCCTGGCCAATCCCCGGGAGTGGGCCTGGCAGGGAGCCTTTAAATATTGATGAGTTATGGCAGCGGGGCAGTTGGGTGGAAGATGGAGATGCAGTGTTGAGGAGGCTGTTGGTGGCCCTGAGGGGTACCGCCTAGTCTGGGGGGTGGGGTGTCCTGCTGTGGACTGGGGCTCGGGTGTTGGAAGGATCCTACCATTGAAACAAAGGGAGGAGGCTTTCCTGGAGCACAGGAGCAAAGAGAGGACAGAGTGAGTAATTCAACACTGTTGGAGACTAACAAAGGGAGGAGACTGCCTCATGTAGTAAGTCTCCCTTAAAGACAGCGGTGGGGGCTTAAGTCTTCTACCTTTCCATGAGAGATCTCCAGCGAGTCAGCCGGGTGGGCTGGTGTAAAGAGTCAGTCGGGTAGGCTGGTGTAGAGAGTCAGCCGGGTTGGCTGGTGAAGAGACAGCCAGAAATGCTGGTGAAGGAGGCAGCTGCAGCAGGTGGGCTAGCATTGCCTAAAGCACTTGTACATAGGAAGAGGTCCCTGAAATTATTGCTGCTATCAAGTGAGCATCCCATAACCTCCTATCCCCATCCAAGTTGTTAACGCCTAATAAACAACAAAAACAAAGCTATGAATGGTTTTCTGCCTTTGTGTGCCTGGTTGTGTAGGAGTGGGGGATCCCTGTTTATCTGCAGCTCCTACATAGGATGTGCTACATTTGGGGTGCTCATCTGGGATATCTCCCATGGTAACCTGCATGGCCATTGCCCCTAGCAACCAAAGTTCATTGAGACTAAGGACTGCGCTTTGTTGCTAAGACCACAAACGGGGTGATACAGGAAGATGAAGTTATGTGCATTGCCAAACTGTGACTGTTGCTGTGTGATTCAAGGGCCGTTGTTCATAGCAACCAGCAAAAGTTGCTGCCAAACTAGTGTTATACTACATGCCCAGTTGCCCCAATTGCCCCAACCGCGGCTGCAATGGCTACTTGTGTCAAGATCTTCTTATTCAGTGAGAACTGTATGGTGTGCTGTTACCCATGGCAATGGTGGGTGATCACGCCCATGGATTACAAAACGCCTAACGGTCTGCATAAAGCTGGGGAAAGTGACTGCGTACTGCAATGGCCTGCTGAGAAGTAAAATGTGCATGGAGATGTCTGTTTTTACCAGTGTTACCTTATATTATAAGTAAGTCTGATGCTGTGGTTTCTTTGGGTTAGATGGTAGGCTTTTGTATCTACCCTTTATATATCTATATCGCCGCGATCTGCGGCTTGCCCAGTGCGCCTGCGTGCCGCCATCTACGGCGCATGCGCCGTAGACAGCGGTGGCTGTCTTCAGGTAAATATCTCCTAAACCGTAACGGTTTAGGAGATATTTCTTGGACCTACAGGTAAGCCTTAATCTATTTGAGATATTTGAGATATATATATATATATATATATATATATATATATATATATATATATATATATATATATATAAATATATATATATACACTTCAGGCGGTGTCTTTAAAAAAAATATATATATATATATTCTGCATCCAGTGTAGCCTATATCTACAGTGCATTCTGTGGTGTACTGTTTCTACTACACTTCTGGTGGTGTACACAGTATAAAATACAGTGCAGCCATAGTACAGTTGCTAATACAGTGCAGGCGGTGTACACAGTATCTAATACAGTGTCTACAGTTTCTACTACACTACTGGTGGTGTACACAGTACACCATACAGTGCAGCTGTAGTACAGTTTCTGCTACTTTTCTGGTGGTGTACACAGTATCCAATACCGTGTGTACGGTTTCTACTACACTTCTGGTGGTGTACACAGTACACAATACAGTGCGGCTGTAGTACAGTTTCTACTACTTTTCTGGTGGAGTACACAGTATCTAATAGAGTTTGTACTGTTTCTACTACACTTCTGGTGTTGTACACAATACAGTGCAGTTGTAGTATAGTTGCTAATACAGTGCAGGCGGTGTACACAGTATTTAATACAGTGTGTACAGTTTCTACTACACTTCTGGTGGTGTATACAGTGCAGCCGCAGTACAGTTTCTACTACTTTTCTGGTGGTGTACACAGTATCTACTACAGTGTGTAGAGTTTCTACTACACTTCTGGTGGTGTACACAGTACACAATACAGTGCAGCCATAGTACAGTTGCTAATATGGTGCAAGCGGTGTACAAAGTATCTAATGCAGTGTGTACAGTTTCTACTACACTTCTAATGGTGTACACAACACAGTGCATCCATAGTACAGTTGCTAATACAGTGCAGGCAGTGTACACAGTATCTAATACAGTGTGTACAGTTTCTACTACACTTCTGGTGATGTACACAGTACACAATACAGTGCAGCCATAATACAGTTTCTACTACTTTTCTGCTGGTGTACACAACAGTATCTAATACAGTGTAGTGTGGTGTTGCAAAACAAAATATACATAACAAGGCCAACAAGGTGAGGCAGGTGCTCACAGGCCACTAAAAGAGGGCAAGCAGCCTCTGTGTCTACAGTCAACAGTGCTGGTCGTGGACATGGTGCATCCTCTGCAGGTGGCTGTGGGGCACGCTTGTCCTTTTTTCTGCTGCTGGCCGTGTTATTTAGCCAGAATATGCAGAAGAGTCAGTGGGGTGGATAACAAAGCCGTCCTCATCCTCTGTCACCCAGGCTCAGAGTAGTTTGCCTTCCAACACAGCTGCCAAAGTGGCCTATTCCACCTGCTCCTTGTCCACAGTCACTCCTTCTGTAGCCCCACCATCATGCACAGAGGAGTCCCCAGAATTATTCAACCACAGTGTCGGGTACATGCTGCTGGAGGATACGCAGCGATTTGAAGGTTCCAATGTTGGTTCCCAGGTTGAGGAAGGGAATAACGTGAGCATAGAGAGAGGGGTTTCCCAAGAAGGACAAGAAACTGGCAGTCGTGTTCCCCCAGCTGCAGCTTACTGCCAAGTTTGCTCCAGTGACGAGGAGGGAGGGGATGATGAGGTCATTGACTGTATTTGGGTGCCTGAGAGGAGGAGGCACTACTCCAATGAGGCAGGGTGTCCTCTAGGGGGCAGCTTAAGGGCAGCCACACTATTACATCACACCGCAGAGCTCCACAGGTGCAGGGCACTGCTGACTCCCTGCTGACTTTTAAAAGTTCCTTGGTGGGGCCTTTTTTTGACACGTGTGCAGCAGATTGTACTGTTGCTGTTTACACCCTATTTCTGAAGCGGATCAAGCGTGGCCAGAACAGAAGCCGATTGGGCACCACATGCTTGACCAGACATATGACGATCTGCCATGCAGTCCGTTGGCAACAGCACTTGAAAGACCCACATCAAATAAAAAGGCGGACTTCTCCTTGCTCCTCATCTAGGATCTCCAACCCTTCTATACCTCCATTCCTCTCAAAAATCTGCACTGAGAGGAATGGAGGTATAGAAATAGGTGTCCCAAGTACTTGCAGTCAATCTGCAGTACACCACCGTCTGATTTTAGCAGGAAAATTTCCCTACCCCAGTTGCTGAACTGTAAAAATAAATTTAGTTCCAGCCATCCACATGCTCAGCATCTAAATGCTAGCTTAGCCAAATTGCTAGCACTGCAACTGCTGCCTTTTCAGCTAGTAGACTCTGCCACCTTTCGTGAATTTGTGGAATGTGCTGTACCTCAGTCGCAGGTTCCAAAACGCCATTTCTTTTCACGGAAGGCCATTCCGGCTCTCTACCGGCATGTGGAAGGCAATGTTTTGGCCTTGTTGGACAGGGCCGTCAGCAGTAATGTGCATATTACCGCTGACTCATGATCCAGTAGGCACGGGGAGGGATGTTACCTTTCCTTCACGGCGCACTGGATAACTCTGCTGGCAGCTGGGAAGGATGCAAGATAGGGTTCAGTATTGTTGGAGCTTGTTCCGGCACCACATCTCCAAAATGCTGGTGGTGATTCTGCCACAGCTCTCTCATCCACCCTGTCCTCTTTTTCTTCCTCTATGGCCTCTTCTGCAGATTTGTCCTCTGAACCAGCGGTGCTCTGTAAGCATTCAAGCGGCTACACAAGTAGTCAGGCAAAAAGATGCCATGCGGTGCTTGAGTTGGTCTGCTTAGGGGACAGGAGCCACACTGGGGCAGAGATTCTGTTAGCTCTGCAGGGGCAGGCTCAGAGGTGGTTGACGCCATGCCAGCTTCAGCCAGGGATGGTTGTATGTGACAATAGCACCAACCTTCTATCCACCCTCCAACAGGGACACTTGACCCATGTTCCATGTTTGGCACACATTCGTAATTTGGTGGTGTAGCAGTTCTTCAGCAGGCACCCAGACTTACAGGATCTCCTGAGGCAGGCCAGAAAAGTCTGTGGTCATTTTCGCCGGTCATACAATGCCAGTGCTTGGCTGGCTGACATTCAAATGGAATGCAACCTGCCCACCAACCGCCTAATTTGTGACATGCCCACCAGGTGGAACTCAATGTTGGTAATGCTGTCTGAGTACCTGTGAGAGTATGGCACCAGGACAGGGTCAGGGGAGCTTGGCTTCTTTTCGCCATGCCAGTGGCTACTTATCACGGATGCATGCACTGTCCTGTCACCATTTGAGGAGGCCACAAGGATGGTGAGCAACGACAATGCATGTAGCAGTGACACTGTCCCTCTAGTCTTCCTGTTGGAGCACATGCTTCGTGGATTAATGGACAGGGCACTTGAGGCAGAACAGTGGGGGGAAGAGGAGGACTTCCTTACCTCTCAAGGCCCCCTTTATCCAGATAGCATTCCTGCAGGCCCTGCCAAACACACAGGAAGAGGAGGATTGTGTCAGCATGGTTATAGAGGAAAACACTCAGCAGCAGTCTTCAAGGGATGGTTTTCAGTCCCCAGAAACCCAAGGAGTTGTACTTGGCTAGTTATGGATCATGTGATCCTTAGTTGACCCATGCCCAGGGGCGGACTGACCAGTCAGTCACTCGGGCGTGGCCTGAGGCCATTAGGGGCCCAGACTCGGCCACATGAGAGACCACTTGAAGCAGCTGTACTACATGCTAACGGCGCGCTGCTCCCCACCAGCCCCTCCTTCCCTCCCATCCGTCCCAGGTACTTGTACTGTATGCGTCGTGACATCATGTGACCTGGGACGGACGAGAAGAGGAGTGGTGGGGAGCTGCGCACCATTAGAAGTATTATTACTTGCATCGGGTGATTCGGTGAGTGGGACACCAGGGCCGCCACAAATGATGGGGGGGAGTATGGGCCCCAACATGACCGCAGGAAAGCCCATGATACTCCCCTGGTCCCCCCACACTCCAGTTTCACCCCTGTGTGTGTGTTCTCCCTCCACTGTGTCCCACTGTGTGTGTGTTCTAACTCCACTGTGTCCCCCTGTGTGTGTGTGTTCTCCCTCCAGTGTGTCCCCCTGTGTGTGTGTGTTCTCCCTCCAGTGTCCCCCTATGTGTGTGTGTTCTCCCTCCAGTGTCCCCCTATGTGTGTGTGTTCTCCCTCCAGTGTCCCCCTGTGTGTGTGTATTCTCCCTCCAGTGTCTCCCTATGTGTGTGTGTGTTCTCCCTCCAGTATCCCCTTGTGTGTGCTCTCTCCCTCCAGTGTCCCCGTGTTTGCGCTCTCCCTCCAGTGTCCCCCTATGTGTGTGTGTTCTCCCTCCAGTGTCCCCTTGTGTGTGCTCTCTCCCTCCAGTGTCCCCCTGTGTGTGCGTTCTCCCTCCAGTGTCCCCCTGTCTGTGCGTTCTCCCTCCAGTGTCCCCCTGTGTGTGCGTTCTCCCTCCAGTGTCCCCTTGTGTGTGCTCTCTCCCTCCGGTGTCCCCGTGTTTGCGCTCTCCCTCCAGTGTCCCCCTATGTGTGTGTGTTCTCCCTCCAGTGTCCCCTTGTGTGTGCTCTCTCCCTCCAGTGTCCCCCTGTGTGTGCGTTCTCCCTCCAGTGTCCCCCTGTGTGTGCGTTCTCCCTCCAGTGTCCCCCTGTGTGTGCGCTCTCCCTCCAGTGTGTCCCCCTGTGTGTGCGTTCTCCCTCCAATATGTCCCCCTGTGTGTGCATTCTCCCTCCAGTGTGCCCCCCATGTGTGCATTCTCCCTCCAGTGTACCCCCCTATGTGTGCGTTCTCCCTCCAGTGTCCCCCTGTGTGTGTGTGCGTTCTCCCTTGTGTCCCCCTGTGTGTGTGTGCGTTCTCCCAGTGTCCCTCTGTGTGCTCTCCCTCCCCAGTGTCCTCCTGTGTGCTCTTCCTCCCCAGTGTCCCCCTGTGTGCTTCCCCCCTCCAGTGTCCCCTGAGTGCTTCCCCCCCTCCAGTGTCCCCCTGTGTGCTTCCCCCCCTCCAGTGTCCCCCTGTGTGTTTCACCCCCCTTCAGTGTCCCCCTGTGTGCTTCACCCCCCTCCAGTGTCCCCCTGTGTGCTTCACCCCCCCTCCAGTGTCCCCCTGTGTGCTTCACCCCCCCGTGTCCCCCTCTGTGCTTCACCCTCCCCCAGTGTCTCCCTGTGTGCTTCTCCCCCTCCCCAGTGTCCCCCTGTGTGCTGCTCCCCCCCAGTGTCCCCCTGTGTGCTCTCCCCCCAGTGTCCCCCTGTGTGCTCTCCCCCAGTGTCCCCCTGTGTGCTTTGTTCCCCCCCCCACACACAGTGTCCCCCTGTGTGCTCTCCCTCCCCCCTTGTCTCCCTGTGCAGGTTTGACTTGAGTGTGGGGACCAAGGGGGCTCCATGATCTTCTATTGCCTGGGGGCCCCATGAGTTGTCAGTCCGCCCCTGCCCATGCCTCTGCAAACTTACGCTGCATGACCTCCTTGATTCCTTGATTCTGCAAAGCCTGCAAAAGGACCCTAGGATTCGTGATATTAGGGAGAGGGATCATTACTGTCTGGCAACCCTTCTTGATTCACGTTACAAGGGTAAGGTTGCAGAACTCATCCTGCCTTCGCAGAGGGAGCAGAGGATGAAACATCTTCAGGAGGCATTGAAGAAAGGTTTGTGCAATGCATTTCCAGACCCTGGGATGTTACAATTTGCTGGACCCAAAGGACCTGGTAAGGTTTTTTTTTCAATGATGTTCATCTATATTGCCGGGACCCGACAATACATTACAGCTGCGAGTAGTTTCAATTTACTTTTTTTCCTTTTAGAAATTTCATTTTGCTGTGGTATTGTTCTAAATACGGGCAAAATGCTCTACTTTACAAGCATACTAAGGACATTCCCCAGGCATGATATTTAAAAGAATATTTCATTTTTATTGTTTCACTTTAAGCATTATTAAAATCACTGCTCCTGAAATATAGTCCGTTCTTAGAACTTTTTTTTTTGTATTGATACATGTCCCCTGGGGCAGGACCTGGGTCCCCAGCCACTTTTTATGGAAATAACTTGCATATAAGCCTTTAAAATGATCACTTTTGATGTTTCACTTTTGTGTCCCATAGACTTTAACGGTGTTGGCGTGTTCAAACCAATTTTTTGCCTGTTTGCATGTTCTGCTGCAAACCGAACCCGAACTGGGGGGGGGGGGGGGGGGGGTGTTCGGCTCATCCCTATTCAAGACCCATGCAAGCTTCATGTTTTGTCAGACCTCCTATAATTTGAGGTCTCTCACTTTGGTAAGAGGCTGTGTGTGTTGAGGTAGAGGGTTCACTGGTGACACTTCATTGCATTCACTTAATGAGGAATGATGGACATTATGTCACTTTCAATATTTATAGACGTTTAATTTATTCACTTTGCCGCTTGAGGTGATCTTTTTATTAGTTTTTTATTTTGCATTCCCTAATTGAGAATTTATACAGAGCAACAGCATTAATGTTTATCTCTAATTAGTTTATTCAAGGCTAACAATTGTAGTTAAAATCTTAGTAACCTTCAGGAGCTATTTAAAGCTTTCTGTAAAATCCAACTTAAAGCCTTCTTAAAAGAGAAGTATGGCTTTTTTTTTAAGACTCATACTTACCTAGGTGGATGGAGCATTGGTCCCATGCTGGCTCTAACACTGAGAACCGAGCGATCAAACACCGCCGACCACTCGGTTCCCAGAGCTCCCTGAGTAGAGAGCTGGTGACTGTCCATCACTACTCTCTGCTTTGCCCACTCACTGGAGCGCTGGGTTTTGGAGGTGGCCGGCTCAGGCTCTCAGCAACCCACTGAGAGGTTGAGCCAGGTGAGGGTCCAGCCATGTGGGCGAATCCCAACTTCATTGTTGTGATCTTGCCCGAGCCTGGATCGGCTCTGCTGAAAATGGGTCACAGGACTGCAGAATGAACTGCACTCCTGTGACCCGCAGGAGAATTACAGCCAAACCAGCTTTGACTGTACTTCTCCTTTAATTTCACGTTTCCCAATCACTCCAGTGCCAATTCGCTATAATCTTCAGTTTTCAGGGAAGTGAAAACATTCACTTTTTGCTCACCCGTATCGAACTGCACCATCCATTTTGTCATTTCAATTGTACCTCTTATGAAATGCTGGTTACCTATGTATGGTTATTCAAGTGATTGTAAAGTCTTGTTTTAAAAAAATAAAAAAATAAAAATAACAAACATGTTATACTTACCTCCTCTGTTACAGTGGATTTGCACAGGGCAGCCTGGATCCTCCTCTTCTCAGGTCCCTCTGCTGCTCCTGGCCCCTCCCTCCTGTCCAATGCCCCCACAGCAAGCAGCTTGCTATGAGTACAGCCAAACTGCAGCTCCATGTGTCCTTTCAGACATGGTGCATCCGTTCGTCCCCATCCCTCCCCATCCCTCGCTCTCCTGATTGGCTAACTGACTTTAATTCACAGCCAAGGGAGAGAATGGTGCCACTGCTGTGTCTCGGCCAATCAGGAGGGAGAGTCTCGAACGGCTGAGGGACTCGTGGACAGCGCTGGACAGAGATGAGGCTCAGGTAAGTATTAGGGGAGGCTGCTGCACACAGAAGGCTTTTTATCTTAATGTATAGAATGCATTAAGATAAAAACCTTCTGCCTTTACAACTCCTTTAAAGCTAAACTTTGGGGAAAATTCTAAATGTGAATGCTCATTTTTGTCTAAGGTACCATTCAAAAATGAATGTTAGGCCGCGTACACACGGGCGGACTGTCTGCCCAACTTAGTCCGCCGAAACACAGTCCGCTCGTGTGTGGGCTTCAGCTGACTTTTTCAGCGGACAGTCTGACGAACAAAGTCTTACGGAATTTCTGTAAGATTGTCCGTCCAAACTTGGTTTGAGCGGACAGTCCGCCCGTGTGTGTGCCAGTCCGCTGTACTTTCGAAATGAGCGGACTTTTCCCGCCCGGAGAAAAGTCCGCTCATTTCGAGCGGGTATCCAGGTAGGCGGAGCACGCGACGAAGACGTCGCGGGCCCCGCCGCCTGGTATGGACTTAAAGGGGAATCCCAACGCCGAAAAAAATCGGTGTGGGGGTGCCCCCCAAGTCCACAACAGACCCTTGTCCGAGCACGCTACCCGGCCGGCCAGGAAAGGGGGGGCGAGCGCCCCCCCTCCTGAGCCGTACCAGGCCGCGTGCCCTCAACATGGGGGGTGCCTTGGGGGAAGGGGGGCCGCGCGGCCCCCCCACCCCAAAGCACCTTGTCCCCATGTTGATGAGGACAAGGGCCTCTTCCCGACAACCCTGGCCGTTGGTTGTCGGGGTCTGCGGGCGGGGGGCTTATCGGAATCCGGGAGCCCCCTTTAACCACTTTCAGACCGGACCATTTTGCTGGTAAATGACCAGAGGTCTTTTTACACTTTGGCACTGCGCTGCTTTAACTGGTAATTGCGCGGTCATGCAATGTTGTACCCAAACAAAATTTGCGTCCTTTTCTTCCCACAAATAGAGCTTTCTTTTGATGGTATTTGATTGCCTCTGCGATTTTTATTTTTTGCGATATAAACGTAAAAAGACCGCTAATTTTGAAAAAAAATGATATTTTCTACTTTTTGTTATTAGAAAAATCCAATAAACTCAATTTTAGTCATACATTTAGGCCAAAATGTATTCAGCCACATGTCTTTGGTAAAAAAAAAGTCAATAATTGTATATTTATTGGTTTGCGCAAAAGTTGTCACATCTACAAACTAAGGTACGTTTTCTGGAATTTACGCAGCTTTTAGTTTACGACTGCCTATCTTATTTCTTGAGGTGCTAAAATGGCAGGGCAGTACAAAACCCCCCCAAATGACCCCATTTTGGAAAGTAGACCCCCTAAGGAAATTGATAAGAGGCATGTTGAGCCCATTGAATATTTTATTTTTTTGCCTTAAGCGATTGAATAATGACAAAAAAAAATATTTTTTTTTTTTTTTACACAAAGTTGTCACTAAATGATATATTGCTCACACATGCTATGGGCATATGTGAAATGACACCCCAAAATAAATTCTGCTGCTTCTCCTGAGTACGGGGATACCACATATGTGGGACTTTTTGGGAGCCTAGCCGCGTACGGGGCCCCGAAAACCAAGCACCGCCTTCAGGCTTTCTAAGGGCGTAAATTTTTGAGTTCACTTCTCACTACCTATTACAGTTTTGAAGGCCATAAAATGCCAAGATGGCACAAAACCCCCACAAATGACCCCATTTTAGAAAGTAGACACCCAAGCTATTTGCTGAGAGGCATGTTGAGTCCATGGAATATTTTATATTTTGCCACAAGTTGCGGGAAAATTACAAACTTTTTTTTTTTTTTTTTTTTCACAAAGTTGTCACTAAATGATATATTGCTCACGCATGCCATGGGCATATGTGAAATGACACCCCAAAATAAATTCTGCTGCTTCTCCTGAGTACGGGGATACCACATATGTGGGACTTTTTGGGAGCCTAGCCGCGTACGGGCCCCGAAAACCAAGCACCGCCTTCAGGCTTTCTAAGGGCGTTACAGTTTTGAAGGCCATAAAATGCCAAGATGGCACAAACCCCCCCCAAATGACCCCATTTTGGAAAGTAGACACCCCTAAATTTAGGGGTACACTAGTGAGACTAGGTAATAAATGGCGGTGCCCTGAAACTATAAAAAAATAACTAACCAACCAGCGTCACCTGTAACAGTTATATGGTGATCACTGGTGAAAGGGTTAACTAGGGGGCAATCAGGGGGCTTTATGCGGTAGTATATGGGGGTCCCTGGTGCTATAAAAAGCTGCGGCGAACCTAAATACCTACCTGCCTAACTAGCGTCACCTGTGACACTAATACGGCGATCAGAAAAATGATCGCTTATTAGGCTGGGTTCACACTGGAGCGATGCGGAAACGCCGCGAATCCGCGGCGGGTTCCCGCATCGCATGCCTCCCGGCGGCAGTTCACACTGCCCTATGCGAACTGCTGGGAGTGTCAGTGAAATGTTACTGACACCCCCAGATCAGTTCGCATATCGCAGTGCGATCTGCAAACTCGGATCGCATGGTGTGAACACCCATGCGATCCGATTCTGCTGCGGGCCAAAAAAAGGGTCCCGTGCGAATTTGCGGCGGGTGTGGCGGGTGCGGCGGGTGCGGCGAATGGCTGAACTCGAATCGCACAGAGATCGGATGTGATTTGCACTGCAGTGCGGTGCGAATCACATTCGTTCTCATAAACCGCTGCAATGTGAACCCAGCCTTAGTGACACTGGCGACGGGGGGTGATCACGGGGTTAAACCTTTATTGGGGGGGTTAGGGGGGTACATTAGAACTAAAGGGGGCTAACCCTAACTGCCCTAACAGTTATTACAGTCACAAATGACACCAATGCAAAAAAAAAAAAAAAAAATGACATTGGTGTCACTGTGACTGGGGGGCAGGGGTAATTGGGGGGGTGATCGGGGGGGTGTGAGTGTGCCTGGCATGTTCTACTGTGTGTGTAGAGTGTTGGTGCAACTCACCGATCCGCTCTCCTCCGTGTCGGAACGAAAAATACCGACACGGAGGAGAGAATACATCACTTCCTCTCCTGTGTTTACATTACAGGAGAGGAAGTGATGTCACGGGGGATTTCTATTCGTCGGGAGCGATCGCGAGGGGGTGGCCATGAATGAATGGCCGCCCCCTCGTCCCGGATCGCTCCCGGACGAAAACCGACCGCCGCAGGCACCGGGCGGGGGCCCGATCGGGCCCCCGACCCGCGGGAGGCAAGGGACGTACATGTACGCCCATATGCCTGCCCGTGCCATGCTGTCGACGTACATCGTCATGCGGCGGTCGGCAACTGGTTAATAAGGGGGCCCCCGGATACCGGCCCCCACCCTATGTGAATGAGTATGGGGTACAATGTACCCCTACCCATTCACCTGTAAAATAAAAGTACCAAAAAAAACACAACACACGAGATAAAATATTTTATTGCACAGCTCCGGGGGTCTTCCGTCTTCGGGGGTCTTCTCGCCGGACTCCTCCGCTATCTTCTTGTAGCTCTTTTGCTAGCGGAGGAGTCCGGCTTTCTTCCTCCCCGCCGCCGGCCTCTTCTCCCGACTTCGGGGGTCTTGTCCCCCTCTTCGGTTCTTCTGCCGGGCCACCGCGCCTTCTTATAGCTCTTTTACAGGCGGTGGCCCGGTCTTCTGTCGCCGCTGTCGCCGCCGCCGCCGCCTTCCGTTCTTCTTCTTCTTCTTCTTCTTCTTCTCCAGGAGATGTTGCCTCGACGATCTCTCCGGCCGGAATGCCAGAGCCGCGCTGCGCGGCCACTTATATAGTGACAATGGGGCGGTGTCACATGGTATATGTCACATGGGTTGGTTACATGGGTTGATGTCACATGGGGACTATGACATCGTAAGGGGGCGGGGTCACCATGTGACACCAACCCATGTGACATATACCATGTGACACCGCCCCATTGTCACTATATAAGTGGCCGCGCAGCGCGGCTCTGGCCTTCCGGCCGGAGAGATCGTCGAGGCAACATCTCCTGGAGAAGAAGAAGAAGAACGGAAGGCGGCGGCGACAGCGGCGACAGAAGACCGGGCCACCGCCTGTAAAAGAGCTATAAGAAGGCGCGGTGGCCCGGCAGAAGAACCGAAGAGGGGGACAAGACCCCCGAAGTCGGGAGAAGAGGCCGGCGGCGGGGAGGAAGAAAGCCGGACTCCTCCGCTAGCAAAAGAGCTACAAGAAGATAGCGGAGGAGTCCGGCGAGAAGACCCCCGAAGACGGAAGACCCCCGGAGCTGTGCAATAAAATATTTTATCTCGTGTGTTGTGTTTTTTTTTGGTACTTTTATTTTACAGGTGAATGGGTAGGGGTACATTGTACCCCATACTCATTCACATAGAGTGGGGGGCCGGTATCCGGGGGCCCCCTTATTAAAGGGGGCTCCCGGATTCCGATAAGCCCCCCGCCCGCAGACCCCGACAACCAACGGCCAGGGTTGTCGGGAAGAGGCCCTTGTCCTCATCAACATGGGGACAGGGTGCTTTGGGGTGGGGGGGCCGCGCGGCCCCCCTTCCCCAAGGCACCCCCCATGTTGAGGGCACGCGGCCTGGTACGGCTCAGGAGGGGGGGCGCTCGCTCGCCCCCCTTTCCTGGCCGGCCGGGTAGCGTGCTCGGACAAGGGTCTGTTGTGGACTTGGGGGGCACCCCCACGCCGATTTTTTTAGGCGTTGGGGGTTCCCCTTTAAGTCCATTCCAGGCGGCGGGGCCAGCGACGTCTCCTTCGCGGGCCCCGCCTACCTGGAGACGCGCTCGAAATGAGCGGACTTTCCTCCGCGTGTGTGGGCGAGTCCGTTCATTTCAAAAGTAGAGCGGATTGTATGGCGGACTTAGTCCACCGTATTAGTCCGCTCAAAAAGTGCCGTGTGTGGGCAAGTCCGTTCATTCAAAAGTTTGGACGGACTGTCTGTCGGATTGTCTGACGAACTTAGTTGGCCAGACAATCCGCCCGTGTGTACGCGGCCTTACCTACTGTACCTTACCCGTTGTGCTTGCAAGATTCCTCTTCTCTGTGCGACCAGATTGCAAAGCCACTTCCTCTTTGATGCTCCATTGGTTGCAGGCTTATTGATGTCATCAAGTACAATGCAAGACCAGCAGTGAGGCTGCCACAACCTGGAGCACCAGAGGGAATAGAAGAGCCCCAGCTGCCGGGAGAGTTAGGGATAAGGTAAGAGCTTTAATGATCCCTAGACACAAACAAACATTTAGGCTGGGGTCACATATTAGCACGAATATTCAGACCGAATTTTGGGCTGAATTCGTACCTAAAATGGACCAAAAGACGCACAGGGCTCCTGTGCAAATCGCACCAGATCCGCTGCGGAGATACGTGAACCTGCTCAATAGAAGGTCGGTCACAATCTCCTGCTGTGGGAATTGGATGCGGAGAAACCTGCATCCAATTTGCACTAGTGTGAACCCAGCCTTAGTGGGAACTCCCCTACATTGATGGGGTAGTTTTGACATTTCCCAGAAGTTCAGCTTTCATTTTCAGACATTGCGCAAATATCACTTGTCCTACGCTTCCCTTTCTAAATGTTTCTGAAAAAAGTCACCAAGCAAATCTTCCGCAGCACCACAGCTATAGATTTCTTCTCTAAATGATTTAGGCTGGGTTCACACTGCTGCGGGGGGAGATCCGGATGTGATTCGCACTGCACTGCAGTGCAAATCACATCCGATCTCCGTAGCGATGCGAGTTCAGCCATACAGATAGTATGGCTGAATTCGCATCGCTCCCGCAGCAAACTCTCACGGGACCCTTTTTTTGGTCCGCAGCAGAATCGGATCGCATGGGTGTTCACACCATGCGATCCGATTCCTGTGCGAGTGTGCAGATCGCACTGCGATATGCGGACGGATCTGGGGGTGTCATTAACATTTCGTTGACACTCCCAGCCGTTCGCATAGGGCAGTGTGAACTGCCGGCGGGAGTCATGCGATGCGGGAAAACGCCGGGGATTCGCGGCGTTCCGGCATCGCTATAGTGTGAACCTAGCCTTAAAGCCAAAACTTTTTTTTCTTTTACTTTGGATAGAAAGGGAATGGTTATAACCTTTTGTTTTTATTGCTGCTGCGTTCCCTGTTGGAAATATTTGAGAAAAAATCCCTAAATAAAAGGGATACCAGTACCCCCCCGGTACAGTGGTACTTTTAAAGCATGTATCCATGCACTGACACTTTGTACGGACCTTTTATGTCTATGTATATGTTGTCTTTTTTATAAAAAAAAAATCTTTTTTGAATAAATAAATTTTTATGATACACAAATCAATTTTGTTCGCTTTAAAAGTCCCACTGTACCAGGGGGTACTGGTATCCCTTTTATTTAGGGATTTTTTCTAAAATGAATGTTGGGATGTTTTGTTCGAAGGGCGTTGGCTCCAACTTGTCTTGCATACACACGGTCACACAAATGTTGGGCAACAGTTCCGAATGTAGTGACGTACAAGACGTATATAATGTCTGCATTATGAACGCTAGTTTTACAAGACCGAGCGATTCCGGCCCCTACTTGATTCCGAGCATGCGTGGACTTTTGTGCGATGGACTTGTGTACACACGATCGGAAAGTCCGACAACAAACATTTGTTGGCGGAAAATGTGAGAACCTGCTAGCCAACATCAAAGTCTGACAACAAATGTCCGATGGAGCATACAGACGGTCGGACTTACCGCCAACAAACTCACATCCAACATTTCCCATCGGAAAGTCCGATCGTGTGTATGAGGCATTAAAAGAGTGGGAAAGGGTTAGAACGGGGATGTCCAACCTGTGGCCCAACACAAAATCGGAAACTTACTTAAAAATGTTGATATTTTTTTTGTGTTTTTTTTTTTTTTTGGGGAAAAAATTCCTTTACACTAATGACGCGTACACACGATCAGACTTTCCGGCGGACCAGAGTCCGTCGGACAAATCGATCGTGTGTGGGCTCCAGCTGACTTTTCTTCCCAAAAGTCTGGTGGACCTAGAAATAACACTGGCTTCAAATTTGTCCGCCGGACTTGGCTTTCTAGCGGACAATCCATTCGTCTGTGTGCTAGTCCAACAGACTTAAACCGACGCTAGGGCAGCTATTGGCTACTGGCTATGAACTTCCTTATTCTATGTCATCACATTCCAATCCTTTGGACTTTTGGAGTGATCGTGTGTGGCCAAGTCCGTTCTTTTTAAAGTCCGGCGGACCTCAGCTGCAAAGTCTGTCGCATTGTCCGCCGGACCAAGTCCTTCAAAGTCCAGTCGTGTGTACGCGGCATTAGAGAACACATGCAGCCGAAGAAAACTTTGACTGTTTCTTTACTGGACGATTATAAGTTTTATTTTCTCAAAGAAAAATATCCTACTTTCTTTACAATCACGCTTTATTCATGTCATCAGTTTTCAGCAGCATTCATACTTGTGAGCAACTATTTTCAAGGATAAAGCACACAAAGGGCAAAATTAGTACTAAAATATCATAGTTGCCAACATTGTTCCTGGTCTTCTTAAAAATGGTCTCCTCCGGCCGTGGACCTCTGGCGGCGGTAGGGGCACAAAATCGGGGGAAAAAAAATGATTTCTCTGGACATTTCCCAGGAAAAAATAAAATCGGGAAAAGAGTCTAATTTCCGGGAATGTCCCGGGAATTTCGGGACAGTTGGTAAGTAACTATGAAATATCTGTTGAGCATCTTGAGAATTCATTGGGAATTGCTACTACATCGCTCGAACCAGATACTGATGTGTTAGTTTATCAAAAACAATGTCAAATATCGCACTAGTTTTATATTTTTAAAAAAATTACGTTTTATCACTAACTACTGTTAGTGTATTTTACGTGTGGCCCAAGATAATAAATCTTCTTCCAATGTGGCCTAGGAATGTCAAAAGTTTGGAGGCCCCTGAGTTAGAACTTCTGCAGATTAAAGCTCCATGCACAATAGCATACTTTTTTTTTAAGCCAAAAAAAAAATGCTGGAAAGATCACTGGACAAAAAAAAGCTGGTAATTGCTTTTTGTAGTACAGTTTTAGCAGTGTTTTAAGAGTGTTTAAGCATTTTATTGCCATTTTTTCAGTAAAAAGAAAAAAAGGCTCAAAAAATGCTTTTAGTAGCATTTAGGAGCATTTCTGCTGGAAAAACACTCCAGGAAAAACGAATAGCCTAAAGTAGTGTGCCTGGACACAAAGGATAACACTATTTCGCTTTTAGGAGCTTAAAAAAACACAAGTGTCTATGGAGCCTTATTCCATCAGTGACTTCCTGTCCTGACGACAACTGTACTCCCATTTCTTGCTTAGGTGTTACAAGGACAGGAAGTGAGGGAAAACCTCATTGGGGTCACAGACACAAATAAAAACCATGCAGAAATTGTTACGCTTCCCTACTGTACCTCGTAAATCAAAACTTTTAAAAATCAAATGTGTAACTTAGCACTTTCACTTCCGTATTGCTGGGTCTGTTGGTTTTCACCTAAATTTCCTAAGAAGTGACCAATTAACAAGCTGGATAAACATTGCAGATGAGAATCTGAAAACACAAGATGAGTCACTGGAACAGCAGCTGAAGAAATAATTTTCACTGAAATTCATACAGTATATGAGCAAAGACTATCATCTTTCTCACCAACAACAGAAAGATGATGAATCTGACTGCATGGCAGCCACATAGCCGACCATCCATCTGATTCTGTGCGTTTCATAGGACAGAATGAGTGTGCTAAATTGTCTTCAAATCACAGTATACCACCATATATTTTTTTTTTGTGTTCTTTATTTATGTTATCCAGCATTTACATACATCTGAAATGTGATGGCAAAAACAAAACATAACTTAAAGTGGAGGGCCACCCTGAAAAAAAAAATACATTAAAAATGAGAAAAAAATCAGAAAAAAAAATTGAAAACATTTTTTTTTTTACTTACCAGAAATGCCTGTTGCTAGGCACATCATCCTAATCTGCCTCTTCCTCCTCCGCGGAGATCTTCTGTCTTCTCTCCTCCGTGCGGCGTCTTCTGGGTAATGGGTCGCGCACTGTGTGTCCCAGAACACAGCGCGCCCCATTCACAAAGCGCTGCGTGACTCACACATGCGCAGTAGGAAACGGGCAGTGAAGCCGCAAGGCTCCACTGCCTGTTTCCCTTAGCCAAAATGGTGGCGCCAGGACCCGAGACCGAGGGATGGGTCAGCCTTGGGCGGCCGACATCACGGGCGCCCTGGACAGGTAAGTGTGCTTATTAAAAGTCAGCAGCTACAGTGTTTGCAGCTGCTGACTTTTACTTTTTTTTTTTAAACCGGCCCTCCTCTTTAATGTACCTGATCTTCTGCCCCCAAAGCAATGTTGCCAACCCCCTGAAATCCAAAATTTACAAACGACACCAATTTTTTACTGGTAAAAATAATGAAAATTACTGGCACTAATTCACTCCCCTTACATCAGCAACCCCCCCCAGACTGGCCTGATGGCACTGTCACTGACCTCCCTTCAGGTGCATTGTGCAGGGCTCAGTCAGATGGCTCCAGCTTGGTGGCTCTGGTTTTCCTATGGTCTCCTCTCCACAGTCCACACACGTCCGACTTCTCCCGTGACCCCCATGATCCCAGTGGTGCTCCCACTCATGACTCCTCTCCACACTCCCCCTCAGAGACTGCAGACATGATGTAGGAGATAGTAAGAGGCTGCGGACAGGAACAGGCGATGGGTCAGAGGCTGCAGACAGGAACAGGCAATGGTCAGAGGCTGCAGACAGGAACAGGAGATGGTCAGAGGCTGTAGACAGGAACAGGAGATGGTCAGAGGCTGTAGACAGGAACAGGAGATGGTCACTTCCTTTGGATCCTGGATCAGTTGTTCATCATAATACCTACTGACCTATCTTTGTTCTACTGTGGGTGACTAGTTCCCCTGTATAGATATGGAATTTCTGTAATATTTGTACCTCGATATGTATACTGATGCAGTCTTCCTATGTGTATAGATCCATTTCTTATGTCTAACAGTCTTTTTAATCTCTCTATCTGTATGTTTTTCTATTTTTGGAATAAATTTATATAAAACTAATACCAATTGATTAGAAAGAAATTTCTTTCAAATTTATTACCGGTGCCTTTAAAATCCTAAAGTCCCCATCCAGTCCTTTCTCGCAATAGCTACTTATTAAGGATGATGGCGCCATTTTGACCTGGTCATATCTGAGATATCCTCTAACCAGCCACTTTAGTGTTTATGATATCTCGCATTTCCTTTTTCTTTTTTCTTTGTTTTCAGGAGATGGTCAGAGGCTGCGGGCAGGATATGGTCACTGTCAGAAGCTGTAAACAGGAGATGGTTAGAGGCTGTGGGCAGGAGATGGTCACGGTCAGAGGCTGTGGGCAGGAGATTGTCACGTTCAGAGGCTGTGGGCAAGAGATGGTCAGTCAGAGGCTGTGGGCAGGAGATGGTCATGGTCAGAGGCTGTGGGCAGGAGATGGTCAGTCATAGGCTGCGGACAGGAGGTGGTTAAAGTCTGTGGACATGGTAGTTTCCTCCACTGTCCCCTTCATATTACTATACCTGTCCTATCTCCACATCAGACAGTCAGTGACAGTGTCCGCCTTCTGTCACTCACTGTGTTCAGTCAGTGTCCTCTACTGGGCCAGCTTCACCCCCCCAGTAATGTCCTCTACCTGGGCCGTCACGTGGCTCCTCTCTGCACCGTTGCACTCCCCCTGCTGAACCGCCAAGAAGAACGAGTAGCGGGGGATGCTGCAGGGACTATAACCCTGCTTTGGCTGTGAGGACACCAAGGGATGTAGTGACCATAACCCTGCATTGGCAGTAAGAATGCTGAGGGATGCAGGGACCAAAACTCTGCATTGGCTGTTTGAATGGGAAGTAGAAGATCTTGTAAGTAAAAGTGCTCTTACTGTTCGCTAGACATAAACGAGCAATTAGCCCCTGCAATGCAAGAGAGGACTTTCACTTTTCCTGTGCTGCACGCAACATCACTTCCTCCCAGTTCCCCAGTCTCTACAAGGAGCTAACATTGGCAAAGAGGTGAGGAAATATCCCTGCACAGGCTGCATTTTCCGAAATGTTAAAGTGTTAGGCCTCTTTCACACGGGGCGGATCAGTAATGATCCGCCCCGTGATGATCCGCTCGCTCAGCGGGGATCGCTCCGTTGTCCCCGCTGAGCCGGCGGCGGACAGGGCGGTCTCCGGACACTGTGCAGGGACCGCCCTGTCAGCTCTCCGCTCTCCTCTATGGGGATCGGACGAACACGGACAGACGGTCCGTGCTCGTCCGATCCCCATAGAGGAGAGCGGAGAGCTGACAGGGCGGTCCCTGCACAGTGTCCGGAGACCGCCCTGTCCGCCGCCGGCTCAGCGGGGACAACGGAGCGATCCCCGCTGAGCGAGCGGATCATCACGGGGCGGATCATTACTGATCCGCCCCGTGTGAAAGAGGCCTAACACTTTAACATTTCGGAAAATGCAGCCTGTGCAGGGATATTTCCTCACCTCTTTGCCAATGTTAGCTCCTTGTAGAGACTGGGGAACTGGGAGGAAGTGATGTTGCGTGCAGCACAGGAAAAGTGAAAGTCCTCTCTTGCATTGCAGGGGCTAATTGCTCGTTTATTATTAGGGGACAGTGGAAGGAGGGGAGGATCAGAGAAGACAAAATCAAACAGCCTTTTTTAACAATAATGAGGATTAACCCCTTAGGATCCACAGTGAGTATAACAAGCATGCTTTACTGCATATACAGACTGATTTTACTGTTGTGGGTTTAGTAACACTAGAAATGTATCAGTAGTTGGACTTGGGCTGAAAAATCATATGTTTTTTTTAAATATAATGGAATCATCATGGTAACATATTTTTTATAATGGCACACAAAGAAATATTAACCACTTTCAGACCGGACCAATTTGCTGGTCAAAGACCAGACCACTTTTTGCGATTCGGCACTGCGTCGCTTTAACTGACAATTGCGCGGTCGTGCGACGTGGCTCCCAAACAAAATTAACGTCCTTTTTTTCCCACAAATAGAGCTTTCTTTTGGTGGTATTTGATCACCCCTGCGGTTTTTATTTTTTGCGCTATAAACAAAAATAGAGCGATAATTTTGAAAAAAACGCATTATTTTTTACTTTTTGTAATAATAAATATCCCCCAAAAATATATAAAAAAACATTTTTTCCCTCAGTTTAGGCCGATACGTATTCTTCTACATATTTTTGGTAAAAAAAATCGCAATAAGCGATTATTGATTGGTTTGCGCAAAAGTTATAGCGTTTACAAAATAGGGATAGTTTTATAGCATTTTTATTAATAATTTTTTATTATTTTTTTTTTACTAGTAATGGCAGCGATCTGCGATTTTTATTGTGACTGCGACATTGTGGGTTACCCATCGGACATTTTTGACACATTTTTGGGACCATTGTCATTTATACAGTAATCACTGCTATATAAATGCAGTGATTCCTGTGTAAATGACACTGGCAGTGAAAGGGTTAACCAGTGGGTGGCAGTGTAGGGGTTAAGTGTTCCTAGGGGTGTGTTACTAACTGTGGGGGGGTTGGGCTTTCATTTAGTGTACACTGATCTCTGCTCCAATCACATGGAGCAGAGATCAGCGTCACTAGTTGCTAGGCAGAATGGAAAAATGTTGTTTATACAGCATTTCCTCCATTCGGCCGCTCCGTGAGACAATCGCGGGGATGCCCGCGGCGATCGAGTCCGCGGGTCCCGCGACCGGACTCACGGGGGTCCCGACCAGCGCGGGAGCGCGCCGCCGGCGGCGCGCTCCCGATGGCACGGCGGCAACGAATATTGGACGTACATGTACGCCAATATGCCTGCCCGTGCCATTCTGTCGACGTACATCGTCGTGAGCTGGTCGGGAAGTGGTTAAAAAAGTGCCATTATAACAAATTTAAAAAAAAAACAAGAAAAACATTGACAGATCACCCTACACCACTTTTTCCTGGGAAGGAGGTGAAAAGCTACCCTGCATAGGCTGCATTTACTGGTATCAGAGATTTATGCAATTTTCAAACTGGAAATTTGAAAAATTCCTCTGTGAGAAAATTGGATTTTTTATTTAACCACTTCAGCCCTGGAAGGATTTACCCGCTTCATGACCAGGCTATTTTTTTGCAATACAGCACTGTGTTGCTTTAACTGACAATTGCACAGTAGTGCGATGTTATACCCAAACAAAATTGTCCTTTTTTTCCCACAAATAGAGCTTTGTTTAGGTTGTATTTGAACACCTCTGCATTTTTTATTCTCTGTACTATAAACAAAAAAAAGAGCGACAATTTTGATAAAAAAACATTTTTTTACTTTCTGCTAAAAAAACATTTCCAAAAAAAGAAAAAATGTATTGATCAGTTTAGGCCGATATGTATTCTGCTACATTGTTTTGGTAAAAAAAAAAAACGCAGTAAGAGTAAATTGATTTGAGGGGGAGCAACCCCCAGATTGGCCAGATCAACCCTGACACTTGCTATCCATTGTGGGGGTCTAGTACTGCCAAACTATCGAACCTACTTTTGGGCAGCTGTGCTGGTTACAGTCCGGTGGTGGTATGTCCTCTCCAAGGGTAACGCTGCTATATGCCTAAAGGCGGTCGTTCTTGGTTCACTCCGGGAGCTGGGTAACCTAGTATATAGGGGACATCGGGCGTACGACAACCTCCCCATACCTACTAAAACAACCCTTAAGGTTTGGACAGGGGCCAGGCGGGGGCTTGTGAGTCCCCAGAGCTGGTCCCCCTTTTGTCCTCTCAGGGGAAACCATAATCTTCCACATATCAAGATGGTGCTGGACCCGTTGATTTGGGCCAGACATGGTGTTAACACCTTGCTCTCATTCACGACTCTCCAAACTAAACATCATTTGCTAGGGTGGATGTACTTTCGGTACCTCCAGCTGCGCCATGCCACCAGGGCCCAATTCCCAACACCAATTAGACTAAAATGGACCCCACTGAGGAGGTGCTGGCACAGGAGAAACTAGAAAAAACCCTATCTGCCCTGTACTTGGACTGACTAAAGTCTGACTCCACTAAATTAGACAGGCTTTGGGATCAGTGGAAGGTGGATATACCCGACTTAGATAAAGAGGACTGGGATGACTGCTTGGCGGATAGCGCGCTTTATTGATATCCTCCAGAGAAAGGCTGATACAGGTCAAATTCTTACATAAGGTCTATTATACTCCCCAGAGGCTCCACAAGGTCTATCCGCAATGATCACAGGACTGCCCTGGTGTCAAAACAACATAGGCACATATTTACACATGTTTTGGAGTTGCCCGAAAATTGCTAAATATTGGGCTGAGGTAGTGGACTCTGTTAATGGTCGCCTTCAGCTGGAACTCCCCCTATCCCCAAAGCTGGTCCTATTGGGGATTCAAGATGACGATCAAAGGCCTAGACACACAAAATTACTACTAACTTACCTTTTCTTCTACGCGAAGAGAGAGATCGTATTGTGTTGGAATGCCCCCTCTCCCCCCGCGGCTGGATCATGGGAGAGGTCGATCAATGCCATACTCCCACTATACAAACTAACATACCTAAATAAAAATTGCCCAAAAAAATGTAATAAAGTATGGCAGCCATGGACAGCTGAGGGAAGAAAGTGGATATATGGGGGAGTAGTACCTTAGCCATTCTTGACTGAGTGATCCTGATGGAATCCTGCTATATAGATATGAAGTACTGCAAAATGATGTACATTTCTTCTGTCTCTTTGGTATAAAACTTAGCTGTACTGTGTATTTGATTTGGTCCATGTTGGACAAATGTTGTATCATGTTTCAACTTTTTGTTTAAATAAAGGAACACTTTTGACTTTAAATAAAAAAAATAGTCTTCTGAGACCTGTGATGTGTCCCAGAAGGTTGCAAGGGGGGAGGGAGGATGCCACAACAATCTCCCCCCCAAAGAGTGCCAAATGTGGCAGTGGAGGGGGGTGATGCAAACAAGCCCCTTTTGGGCCAAGTTCGGCATTAAGGGAGTGTTTAATTACTACCTGTGCTGGCCCGGCTTCTCTGTCCCTCCCTTTACTTCACTAAATGATGCTGCTAGGCAGAGAAGTGAACGGGAATACTTTAGAGCAGAGAGGTCCCTGTGATGGGAGTCACTTAGGGGGGGAGGGGGGCTTGTAGAACCCAGCGTACCTTGTCCAGCTTCCCTGGTCCCTCCTATATGGGAGTAATCCTGTGTTTATTAGGGGCACAGGGTGACCCAGAACTCCAGCTCCCCACATTGCAATTGTTTTTATTTTTATGTATCATGTGATTTTATATTTTTTAAGTTCTGTCTATCAAAATTTTTTTTCAATAAACCATCATTGGTTGTATTTCACCATGCAAGGCGTTTTTTATGTTTTGTCCCTTTTATGGTGAATCCTCACGAGACTTCTGGCACCAAATTCTACAGTAATTCATGGTACGGAAACCCTATTCATCTTCCTCATCTGGATGGAGCCCCCCCATAAGCTCGCAAGACACACTACTATACAGTGGATGTGTCCAACCTATCTGGTAAGAGTATCTACCTTCTCTACTTGACTATAATCCATTTTAAGAGGCTTTGAAGTCTGAGAACGCGACAAGATATTTAGCCTTGAATGCCATCTGAGGACTTCAACAAAGCTCTAGATGCACCTGAGTGATGGATTTTGGGACTGTTCCTAAATATTTTATGGACTTTTCCATTCACTTGTTTGTTTGTCTGATATGCACATTCTTTTTCACCTATTGAAATAGGTGCCTTTAAGCGCTGCACTAATTTATATATATCCAGTTGGGTCTGCCTAAGCCAACTCACTGTACAACCACACCGGACTCAGCATTTCCTTTTGACACTGTTGTCCTGGATTCTTTGTGTGTGGTTTGTGCTGAAGAAGTGAAGGGGCTCTTTTCACTTGGGACATTATTGTTTGTGACCAATATCCTCCACCTTTAAGACTGCTAGACTCTTGTAAGAGTATTTCACGGACCGTTGCTGATAAGGTGGTATATTGTTAAAATGTTGAATACCTGTGTGTCCCTTATTGCTGATTGGACGGTTTACCCCACCCTGAATCAAAGGGAGAGGTGATTGTCCCCTGAGTGTATATCTATTGTTACATGTGTTTTGAATAAACAGTCTCTTGTTTTCAACCTACATTGAGTTACAGGTAATGACTGGGTGCTCTGAGGGATCTTGGATCGTGCTGGTGGAGGACAGACTCATCTTGAGTAAGGGGGTCCGTCACAAGTCGCTTCCTTCAAAGGGTATGTGGATCGTCTGAGAAGTCTAAAGAGCGCCTATGAGAAGGCACAAGCTGCTTCAGATGCCCAAGGATAGAGAAATTTTGATCTCAGGGTGTGAGTGCAGGACTTGAAGCTGGGTGATAGTGTTGGCTGATCGCTGGAAGTCACAGTCCTATGTAATTTGTTAGCAGCTACCAGTATATCAGATCCAGCCAGTGGGAAGTGCGGGCCCACTGAAGATCTGGCATTGTAATCATCCGTTGCCCTTGTTGCAAACAGTCCATGTGCCACCACAACTGGGCCCCCAGCCTACACCTACAGCTTCACAAAAATCTCGTCCAGTGGCTAGATCTCAGTCAGTACCCCTGGACGTAGGATGAAGAGATAGATTGGCTGTGGCCATCTCAAATTTCAGAGTCTGCCGCTCTCCCTTCTCCTCCCAAGGTGACAGACACTGGGATTCTCAGGCTGGAGGCCCCAGAATTTGTGCCTTAGAGTAAGCCTTCAGAAGATCCAGAAGACTCTCAATCTCCTCTGTTGACAGCATACCTTGCGGATTCCCACTTCCTTGCTGAGGAGGAAGAAGCTGAAACAGAAAAGGAAGGGCCTACAACCTCTGAGCCTAAAGAGCAGAGAGAGAGAAGAAATATTCGTCCACCTAAGAGGCTGACATATGACATTCTAGGTGAAAATTCTGAAGAGGTTATTCTCACCTCTCAAAGAACTCTTGAAGAGCCTGATCCTCCCACCAGTGATTTGGTGGAGGACAACCTCAACTCACCCCCTGTCACATCTATGCGGATCACCCCAGTCTCTGTGGCTTATGTACAGAACAACCTCCCCTCATGACAATTGGTGGGAGGTTCATCTGTCAACTCTGTGTCATGATATGAGCTGTTTGAGTTTGGGCTCTTCTGCAAATGCAAACTGTTTGATTTCTTGTGTGAATTAACCTGCTTTTTCTCCGTGTTTAACTCTAAAGCATGTAACAGGTTCAGGACTTTACTGCCTTTGGACAACCAAAGATTCTTTGGTGGAGTGAGACACAATACCTGACTCAGTGCACTGAATTAACCTACAACTTGAACTTGCTCATGTAATGACCAGAGTCCTAAGTATGGATGGAGCTCTTTAAGACTTTGAATGACTTTAGGGTGGTACACTTGTTGACTTCCTTTAGTGGAGGGAAACAGAGTATGTCCACAAAGGCTTGGTAGACAGCAAGAACTCTAATTGTGTTGGTAATCTTCAGTCAAATCACATAGGTATTCTCACTGCCAGACAGAGTGTTAGGGATGAGCTTCGAGTTCGAGTCGAACTCAAGTTCGACTCGAACATTGCCTGTTCAGCGAACAGTGAACAATTTGGGCTGTTCGCGGCAAATTTGAAAAGCCGGAACACCCTGTACAAGTCTATGGGAGAAATCTAAAGTGCTAATTTTAAAGGCTAATATGCAAGTTACTGTCCTAAAAAGTGTTTGGGGACCTGGGTCCTGTCCCAGGGGACATGGATCAATGCAAAAAAAAGTTTTAAAAACTGCAGTTTTTTCAGGAGCAGTGATTTTAATAATGATTAAAGTGAAACAATAAAAGTGTAATATTCCTTTAAATTTCATACCTGGGGGGTGTCTATAGTATGCCTGTGAAGGGGCGCATGTTTCCCGTGCTTAGAATTGTCCCTGCACAAAGTGTCATTTGTGCAGGAAAAAGTATTTTAAAATCAATGCGGCTATATTGTCGGCACTCAATGAGTGTTCTCTGTATTAGCCAACAATTCATTCATTGATAAAAAAAAAAATCGTGGGGGTTCCCCTAAATTCGTGGGGGTCAGGTGACAGGTGGCCCCGCCCTCCTAATATAAGAAACGTCATCGCTGGGATCCCCGCAGTGTCTCCGCAGTGGAGACAGAAGACGGATGTATGGACAGCGCTGGACTGAGAGATCCCACGTCGCTGGATATGATCATCCATTGCTGGATAGGAAGAGGGGATTAGCACCGCTGGAATCTTTTTTTTTTTTTTTTTTTTTTTTTTTTTTAATAAAGGAATTTTTCAAAAGTGTGTTTGTCTTATTTAACCATTTTTACACTTTATTTGTGAAATGGTAGGGGTACTTTTTGTACCCCCTTACCCTTTCAAACAGGGGGGGCGGGATCTGGGGGTCCCCTTGTTAAAGGGGGCTTCCAGATTCTGATAAGCCCCCTGCCCGCAGACCCCCACAACCACCGCTCAGGGTTGTGGGGATGAGGCCCTTCTCCACATCAACATGGGGACATGGTTCTTTGAGGGGTCACAGACCCCCAAAGCATCCTCCCAATGTTGAGGGCATGTGGCCTGGTACGGTTCAGGAGGGGGGGCGCTCTCTCGCCCCCCCCCTCTTTTCCTGCAGCCTGCCAGGTTGCATGTTCGGATAAAGGGTCTGGTATGGATTTTTTTTTTAAATTTGATGCGGGGTTCCCCTTAATATCCATACCAGACCTGAAGGGTCTGGTATGGATATTTAGGGGGACCCCCACGTCAAATATTTTTTTTAAATTTGACACGGGGTTCCCCTTAATATCCATACCAGACCTGAAGGGCCTGGTAATTGAATTTAGGGGAACCCCCACGCTTTTTTTTTTTTTATCAATGAATGAATTGTCTGCTAATACAGAGAACACTCATTGAGTGTTCTCTGTATTACGGGAGCCGACAATATAGCCGAAAGTGATTTTAAAAGACTTTTTTTCCTGCACAAATGACACTTTGTGCAGGGACAGTTCTAAGCATGGGAAACATGTGCCCCATTCACAGGCATACTATAGACACCCCCCAGGTACGAAATTTAAAGGAATATTACACTTTTATTGTTTCACTTTAATCATTATTAAAATCCCTGCTCCTGAAAAAACGTCAGTTTTTAAAACTTTTTTTTGCATTGATCCATGTCCCCTGGGGCAGGACCCAGGTCCCCAAACACTTTTTAGGACAGTAACTTGCATATTAGCCTTTAAAATTAGCACTTTAGATTTCTCCCATAGACTTGTACAGGGTGTTCCGGCTTTTCGAATTTGCTGCGAACAGCCCAAATTGTTCACTGTTCGCTGAACAGGCGAACAGGCAATGTTCGAGTCGAACATGAGTTTGACTCGAACCTCATCCCTAACACTCTGTCTGGCAGTGAGAATACCTATGTGATTTGACTGAAGATTACTAACACAATTAGAGTTCTTGCTGTCTACCAAGCCTTTGTGGACATACTCTGTTTCCCTCCACTAAAGGAAGTCAACAAGTGTACCACCCTAAAGTCATTCAAAGTCTTAAAGAGCTCCATCTATACTTAGGACTCTGGTCATTACATGAGCAAGTTCAAGTTGTAGGTTAATTCAGTGCACTGAGTCAGATATTGTGTCTAAGCAGGTCCGCTGGGACTGTGGTGGTAGGGTGAAGAAGGGAGAGAATTAACATAGAGTGCAAGGTTCCTCTACCCTCCTCCTGCCTGGACTGAAATAGCCCAATTTAACAAAAGTTGGCAGACAACTCAGTAAAGTAACATCCCATCTGTTAATCTGAGTCCCCTGAAAGCAGATAAATTGATGTCGGAGTTCCTCCAGTGCCTTTTGCTCTTTGTTCTACCCATACATATTTGCTTACTACTCAATATTACTGTTATTGTTTGTTTCACTTTTCTTTAAACAAGTTCACAGTAAACATACTTTCTGTGTTCACTATAACCTGTGTCCATTTACTGTGGTATTTACTCTACATTGCTGCCAGTTGTGTCAGTGGGGTTGTGCCTGTTCTTGGGTTTGAGGAGGCAGAGTAAGGAACCAACAATATTCAAGCGGCTCCTGTGGGGGTAGCACTACAAATGAAAAGAAAGAAGAAACTATTTGCATTGGCAGAGAAAGAGTTAAAACATGAAAAGAAAAAAAAAATGGTTTGGCAGAGGTAGGGTTGAAAAAATGTAAAAAAAAAAAAATTGCTTTGTAGTGAAAGGTTTATAAATGGGAAAAAAATTGTGTCAGTGAAAGAGTTAAATAATAAAAATGAATAATCGGTTTGGCAGTGAACGGATTAAAAATTGTATAAATTTGTAAAAAAACAAAACAAAAAACAACAACTTTGGCTTGGCAGTGAAAGGGTTAAAATATGTTAAACCACCTAGGTGACTCAGTGCCCACCCACACAATGTGATAATGTGTTTAATCAGAGATCCCATTCCAGGTCAGACTGCCTGGCACCAAGCTCACAAAGTATATTACACATTATCATAGGTATAAACACATAACATCTCACAATAGTATACTAGCAAGATGGAGTGGCCATAATACTAGCAGACAGACAGAAACAATAGATGACCCAATTAACAATGGGAGAGACACAAACCTGTGTATTCTGTCCACTAGACAAGTCATCAGGAGACATACAATGTTCCAGCAATCTGATAGTGTGGAATTCGTTTATCTTCATAGATCTCTTGAGGATTATGGTTGATAAATATTTCTGTCCCAAGTGAAGGAGCCTCTCCAACCCAGTCTGCAGAAGGGCTACCATATTCCCTCTGACCATTACCCTGTACAAGATTAATTTTACACCTTTCCATCCACTCCAGAAGCTTTATTGTCCTTATTAAAATAATCCAAGCCTTGCTCTAAGCATCCATTAAGTGGCTGTCCATCATTAGAGAATGATCTAGTCTCTCCATGGGCCATAATCAGTTGGTAGGAGGTTTGCCCCTAGTCCTCTCCAAAAGCCCCTGTCCTGGTTGGGACTGGCACAACATACATTTTCTGTTGCATCATGGCAACATACACTCTGGGTTGTGACTCCGCCTCCACAACCTAATAGGACCACATAGCTATAAGATGACGAGACGGCCCCCGCCCCAGTATTCTCTTACTTTTCCTCACCTGTTGGGACCGCATGGATCATCACTCCTTTACCGCTGCACCCCAGCCAGGTTCTAGCCTCTCCTGGATGGAAGTCCTTACCGGTACAGCCTCTAAACTAAGCTAAATGGAAGGAACCCCACTCTGGTGATCTCAGGGGTATGTTGCACTCTCTCTGTGACCTTGAATAAGCCTTAAACAGGCTTGCATTTTTATCTGCCTAAGGTTGGAGCTTTAAACAGGCTTACTTCCTGCGCCAATGGGACAGCTCATCCATGACCCAACTGATCTACATCTCTGAGGAGGTCAAACAATCCTTGCAGTGGTGGACCTGTCTCTGCAATCTGAGGAGATGCAGGTATATAGTCTCCCCTCCTCGGGAAACGGTAACCTCGAATGCCAGCCTGGAGGGATGGGGGGCACACTAGCAACATCATGCGGATCAGGGGTGCTGGCCATTCAGGATCCAAGATTCAGTCTCAAACGTATTGGAAATGAAGGCCCTCCTGGCCTTCAGTGTTCACCTGAGAGGGAAACGATTCCTCCTGAGGACAGACAACAGGGTGGCCATTGCCTACATCAACAGGCAGGGGGGCACCAGAAGCTCCTCCTTGTTCGCCCCATGATGGAGTGGGCACAATTGAACCTACTGGACCTGAGAGCAACCTATATCCCAGGGGTCAAGAATCTCCTGGCCGACTCACTCAGCAGAAGCTTTGTTTCAAACAACGAGTGGTCTCTGAGTCACCAAGCAATCACACTCATAACTCAGACCTGGGGCCCACCGGACATAGATCTGGTGGCTACACCAGCAAATGCAAAATTTCAGAGGTTCCTATCAAGAATCCCCTTTCCTTCAGCAGAGGGAGTAGATTGTCTTCAACATCCCTGGAACTTCAACCTCGGCTCCCCTTATAGCGAGGTTCCTTCTGAGGCTGAAGAGGTCAGCAGTATTAGTAGTGACAGTGATCCCCTTTTGGCCACTGAGGCCATAGTTCACTACTCTCCTTCAGTTGAACACGGCGGATCCGCTTTCTCTCCCGCTGTCAGCAGACCTGCTCTCTCAGGGCCAGCTTCTACATCCGAACCCGAACTACATCTGATGTCCTGGAGGCTGAGAGGATTAGGTATCTAGAACAGGGCTGTTCTCAGAGGGTAGTGGAGACATTGCTTCAGGCTAGGAAGCTGACTACCAACAACACCTACCGAAGGATCTGGGAGAAGTTTACCACCTTTTCTCAACAACAAAGTTGGGACATATCTTCTCTGGCAGCCTATCAAATTCTGGAATTCCTGCAGTCAGACCTAGAGAAAGGTCTTCGTTCCAGGACCCTGAAAGTCCAAGTATCAGCCTTATCCACTCTGACCGAGTCAAATGGGCACGTGATCCTTTAGTCATCCAGTTTCAGAGGGCCTGCCTTAAACTAAGGCCACCTAGGAAACCTTCATTCCCGGTATGGGACCTCTCAGTTGTCTTGGAAGTCTTGTCTAAGGAACCGTTCTCTCTGCTCAACAACATCTGCCTTTGGGATCTGATGCTCAAGGTTTCATTCCTGATTGCTATAACTTCAGCAAAGAGAGTCTCGGAGATGCAAGACTTGATTGCCAAAGAACCATACCTGGTCATCTATCCGGACAGAATAGTTCTAAGGCCTTCGGAACGTTTTGTACCTAAGGTGTCCTCCTCCTTCCACTTTAACCAGGAGATCAACCTTCCAGCCTTTGTCACAGATCAAGGTGATCCTCATCCTCTAGATGTCAGGGGTAACATTCTAAAGTATCTTTCAGCAACCGAGTCGATCGGGAGATCAGAAAACCTCTTAATTGTGCCATATGGCTATAGGAAAGGTCAGGCGGCATCGGCTCGTACCATCGTTTCATGGCTGGTAAAGACTATGAAAAAGGCCTACTCGCTGAGTGAACTACAAATTCCGGAGGGCTTAAAGGCGCTTTCTCCCAGGGCAGTGACAACTTCTTGGGCGGCCTATTGTAGGGTCTTGGCGGAGACTATCTGTAAAGCGGCCACCTGGTCTTCCAGAAACACCTTTATATCGCATTATAAGGTGGATTCTGCACGACTTTCAACAGTAGACTTTGGAAGGGCTGTCACCCAGGCCAACTCCTCTGTTTCTTGTTAATACATTTTTTTTTCTTGCAATCCCACCCAGTCTGCGAGTTACTCCCCAGAATGTATGCTGGTATGCTGCCATGATGTGACAGGAAAATTGTAAACGTACCTTTCCGTAATTTTCCCTTCCTGTTGCATCTTCGTGGCAGCATACAACGATCCACCCATTGAAGATGATTCATATATACGGAGAATACTGGGCAGGGGCAGTCTCGTCATCTTATAGCTATGTGGTCCTATAAGGTTGTGGAGGCAGAGTCACAACCCAGAGTGTATGCTGCCATGAAGATGAGACAGGAAAGGAAAATTACGGAAAGGTAAATATATAATTTTCCGGTGTTTAACTCCTTGCTAACCATATAACACATATGCATAGTTGCCAAAATTTCAAAAATTTCCAGGGAGACTATATTTTTGATGCACATGGGAGTCATTCTACAAGAGGCACATCATTAAATCAATGCCATACTTTAAACTGATTGTAAAGAATTTGTTTTTTTGCCTGCTCTGTGCAATGGTAAGAGAGAAAACAGCAAGCTTACAATTACTAAGATTCATTCAAGGTAGTTGAGAAATTAGGTAAGGGACAATTTTACAAATATGAACTTGTCCTTTAAGATGGCCATACATGGAACCATACTGACCCAGGATTTAAAGTGGAAATTCAGACCAAACTTTTTATGGTTTTAGTTTTTGGAAATGGGGTTGAACTTCTGTTATGTTTTTAGTGTTGTATTTGTACCCATGGGGACACCTGTTCAACTAACAGCCAGCTGTCAAAGGTAGGATTTCCCCCAATTTTAAGGAAAGTTGCCCTTACTTCCTCTTGTATCACTGACAGTTGTCCACCTTCCTAACCTATCTAAACCACAAAATGTTTTGGATGGTTCTACCCTATAGGAAATCTGTTATTATTGTAACACGGATGGATGTTATCTGGGACTAATGTTTTATTCATCTTAATTCTGTTTAGGCAAAACCACAGCTCTTCCTGTGTTGTGCAAGTAATATTGAAAGAGGAACATTGGTTTTCTCTCCACCATATTGTTTGGCATCAGCAACTTCTTTGTGAAGACACATCCTGTAATATTAGCACAGACATTATAATAATATAACAGAAATCAAGGCATTAAAAGTGGGTATTAATGTGCTGATTTTAAATGTATCAATTACTAGGGTTGTCACCTTTTCTTCAAGCCAAACCTGAAGACTTTAGCGGCACAGGGCACTATGCCAAACAGTGGGTGTGACCAAAATACTCTTGCTGACATTATTGCCCCCCCCCCCCCCCATGATGCCAAACCCATAGCTCCCAACTGTCCCTGATTTTCGAGGGACTGTCCCTGACTTGGAACAAAGTCCCTCTGTCCCTCTTTTTGGTTTGATCTACATAGTTGTATATGAAATGTACTTTTTATCTTTCAAAAAGTGTTTCCCAGTGCTAAACCTTTCATCCAATTTCTAAATTGCCACATTTGTAAATTTGAAAAGCCAATATAATGGAATAGTAGTGGTAAAAAAAGCATGTGTGGATTTAACCAATCATTTTTCTTTGTAATTCTCCATTAAAGGGGTGTGGCAGGGGCATGGCATGTTGAGTGTCCTATGCCTACATACTGTTGCTAATAGGTATCCCTCATTCCCCTCTCCAAAAAGTTGGGAGGTATGCAAGCCTGCCCCCAGACAGATGCCGCAGCTCCCGGACAGCAACAGATTTCTGTCGGACTAGCCCACAGCCCAGTCCGAATAATGTGTCCGGGTTTCAGTCAGACTGAAACCCGGACACATGATTCACAACCCGAACTGTACGGGTGAATTTTGGACAGGTGGCAACCCTATTGAATACCCCTATACCATAGAGGTAAACAAATATTCATTCACCTAAGAACAACTTCAGCCAACAGCAACAGTAAGCTGCAGAGGCATGTGGCAGCAGTTACGTCAGGATCTGAGGCCACTGACTGGTTACTATTTACATAACTTCCACACCATGCTAGACTTTTTGTGTCCGCATAGTTAAAAAAAACTGTGGGTACATAGTTATGTTATTTAAAATAATACGATTACTGAGAGGGCATGAAGAGATAAGTGGGGCTAGTTCAGCTTTTGTAGACTTTAGATTCCCTTTGATGATATTCTCTGTAAATTTAGAAGCAAAGCACATCTCTTTTGTCAATGGTTCTAAAAGTGAGATTTTATGGAAAACTAAGGTGTATTAAAATGATATACATTATTGCTACACCAACTATTTTGTATTTTAATGCTATCAACGCATATTGGTCCATTTTACTCTGCAGCCAGTCTTAAGTTTCTAAAATTCACAAAAAGGTCCACCAGAACAACAGTACTTGGCTTGTAGACACAGTTTGTGAGAATTCCCATCCCTCTGCTCCCTCCAGGACTCACTGCCTTCTAATAAGACTGCCAGGAGCATGATGTCAAATTATAGGTACAGCATCCTTCTTGTGTAGGTTTCTAGGCAAATTTAACTTTGGCTCCTTCTGTAATCAAGGGAGCAGAGATTGTTTGTTCTGTCTTGTTTAGGGTCTCACAAGCTGGGAATTTCATTGCTTCCCCCTGCCTCTGGAAAGGCTTCCAGAGCTTAGGGTCGGAGATTCAAATCTACCAGCCTGAATATTTATCGGGTTCCAGCATATCCATGGAGGGGAAGTGTCCAGTAGGGGGCTGAAATGTGGATCAATAGTGTGAGACACTGGAAAGCAGGGTACCTTCTCCAGGGAGGGTTACAGAGGTGCAGAAGCTGCTGCTGTCTAGTAGCCTATGGACTGTACAGCTTCTCTAAGAGGCCTTAGAAGTGCCAGGACTAAAGGCTTGAATTGACTCAGCTCAGAACTAATCGCAGAACCACAACACAGGGGATCTGGTTCAGGGAGGTGCCATCTTACTCACTGGGTTGTGTCTGGAGGAGGCTGGAAGTAGGTAGTGACCTTAAACTGATCCCTGAGACCGTGTGCTGGACCCCGCGCTGGGTACTAACAGCTGAGAGGTGGCACAAGGTAACCAGACACCCAAAAACTATCTCCATGGTCTTCAGCTGTGGAGGCTTGGTCTGTTCACGGCTAGCTACTACTGCTAGGAAAGTCTGTTCTCTAATTACCAACTACTATGCATTTTGGAGTATCTCATGCCCCAACCCCTCTCCTGTTACAAGTTTTGTGAGCAATAAACCACCAAAAAAGACAGCCCCGAAATAAATGGACTGTTGCTTTGGTGGTGAGGGTAGCACTAAACAGGTATCCTTGTGCATTGAAAGCAGTATGAACATCTAAAAGGATACCAGAACTTTGTATTGTTTCATACAGCAACACGTGACTGATCATGTGATTATCACAGGCAGGCCCTCCCACTTAGCATTTAGGCTTATTAGTGCACTGGCATGGCTTAAAAGACAGGAGAGAAGACTCTGATTATCCCTTTTAAAATTGCTAGCTGCCTGGCTACTTTTTTCATCATCTTGTTTTCACTACTTTGAATCACTGATGCAAATTAAGCATGCAATAAATTTTGCTAAAATATTGACAACTTATATAAGTGGCCTGGGTGGAATTTTTCTGAATCTCGGCCATTAGTAGAAAAAACACTGGAAAAAAAAGGTTGAAAAATGCTGGAACATTGGAAAGCACTCAGCCAAACCTAATGGACAGGCTGTGTAAATAATGGTGACATGTTAGGAGAATAAAGGGGGATTTATTCTTTAGAAGAAGGGACTAAAAACACAGGAAAATAAGCTTGTGAAAACAACTGGAGGGTTCAAAATAAAGAAGCAATCAGAAATATGCAAATTATACATTTTAATCAGTACAGTATGAGGTTAAGCATTTATGAAGGTAAAACAAAATTCATTCTTTAAGTTGCCCATACACGTGGCAATATTAATTATATTACAACCCTTTTCAAACCACCAGTATTGGCAAATTAATATTATTACAATAGAGGATTTATATAGCATCAAACAATTTGCCCAGCACTTACATACAAAAATAAACAGTTACAGCACAATTTAATACAAGAGGATTAGGAGGACCCTGCTTGTGGAGCTTACAATCTAAAAGAATACAATCACAATATGGTTGGTTAATTGTGATATTAAAAAATCTAATGGCACGTACACACGACCGGACTTTTCAACAGATTAGGTACGACGGTCTTCCCGATGGACTTTCGGTGGAGGTCCGACGGACTTTCTGAATATGGACTTGGCCACACACGACCCGACTAAGTCCATTTGTTTTGAATGTGATGACGTAAACGGGACTAAACAAGGAAGTTCAATAGCCAGTAGCCAATAGCTGCCCTTGCCTTGTATTTGGTCCATCGGACTACCACACAGACGAACGGTTTTCCCAATTTTTAGTCCATCGGATAGATTTGAGACATGTTTTATTTCTAGGTCTGTCTGACTCTTGGGGAAAAAAAGTCAGCTGGAGCCCACACACGATCGAATTGTCTGACGGATTCCAGTCCGCCGGAAAGTCTGATCGTGTGTACGTGACATAATTGAAATGGAATCCAAACGGGGGAAAAAAATCAATCAGGTTTTATTGAACACAATCGACTGGGAATATATCAATCCCATCTCCTGGCAGTCAATCAAAACCATTATCTCATGCAATTGATCACTACACAAAAAATGGAATTAAACTTGCAAACACTTTATCAAATTGCCACGTGTATAGACAATTTAAAGAGGACCTGAGCACAAGAAGTTGTGTTCCAAAAAAGCCGGCAGAGGGGAATGGACTAGTCTCCAGTATTAGATCATAGACCCAGAGATTACCGCTCCAACCTCCCAGAACCACAATAAAGTGCTCACCCTAATGGAACTCACAGGTGCTGGCTCTGCTCAAGATTGAGGAGAAAAAGGATTCCTGGATGGCCGCACATCAAAAAAGGCATCTTTATTGGCAAACGATTAAAATCCAAGTACGGTCACCTCATAAAAATCTGGAAAACAGGACAAATAGCTAACGCGTTTCACGCCCCATCATGACGCGTTATTTTTATGAGATGACTGTACTTGGATTTTAATCGTTTGCCAATAAAGATGCCTTTTTTGATGTGTGGCCATCCAGGAATCCTTTTTCTCCTTATTATTGTCTCCAATATTGTCTGTGGTCTATCGTCAGCCGACATCTGATCTTTTCCTTATTACAAACTTACCATTCTTTTTTCACACTGTAGCTGTTTGAAGGGAACCTTGTCGGTGGAGTAGCATGGCTTTGCTTCCTCATCTCGCCTCTGATGACTGCTGATATGACTGGTGAGTTAATATTTAGGAAGCGGCAGAAAATATGAAGAAGGCACAGATCCACAGGAAGAATGAAGCAGAAGCCTTTTTTTTTTTAAATCAGAAAAATATTTATTAAATACAAACAGTTTTATAATCCAGGACAAAGTGGTAGACAACGTCTTGCACAAGAGAAAAAAAAATACAATCGTACAGATCGAATACAGATATGATAAGTGCCATCTAACCCATCTTCAGCATACCATCTACACCAGGGGTCTCCAAACTTTCTAAACAAAGAACCAGTTTATTGTCCCTCAGACTTTCGGGTGGCCAGACTATGGCCAGCGGTAGTGGAAATTTTCCTGGCATCAATGCTAGTAAACATTACCACATTTGGTATTATGGGGAGAAGCCGTGCCCAATTATTGGTGTCAGTGGGAGATATTGTGCTTTATTGTTGGTTTCAGTTGGCAGAATAGTGTCTCTCGTATCAGTGGGAGGAGTAGTGTCCCAAGGGCTGGACAAAGGCAAGCAAAGGGCTGCATTCGGCCCGAGGGCCGCAGTTTGGAGACCACTGATCTACAAAATGAAGCAGTAACATTACCCACTCAGAAAAAGGTATTAGCTCAGAGGTCTATCGTAATCACCTACCCGGCACAGAAATAGTCTCTGGTATACAAGCTCTCTTGGGCTAACTCCAGGGGGATCAAGCCATGGTCCCCACAGCTTTTTGAATTTACCAGGGTAGCCCCTGTGTAGGTAAATATGGCTTTCTAAAAGAAGAAAATTGCTTATGAATAGGGGGATCAGGGGATTTCCAAAGTTGTAAGATTAGCTTCCAAGCATGAAAAAGTGTGTGTCTTATGTCTATTCTGGGGCATTCCTCCTCTATAACCCTCTCACGCACACTTAAAAAACAACATTTAGGATCAAAGGGGATATTTACAGCATTCAGGGTATCCAGTACTTGTCTCCAATAGTGATGTACCTTGGGGCACCGCCAAAGTAAATTAATTAAATCCCCATGATCTCTTTTACATCTATGACCATGTGGCTCCCTACTGTTGCCCATCTTATAGTGCCTAAGGGGGTATAATGAGATTGCAATAGAATGTAGAGCTGAGAGAGTTTCTGGGTCACATTAAGTGAGCACGTAACCACAGCCTGAACTGCCTCCTCCCATTGGCCACCCGTCATTGGCCCTAAAGCCCTCTTTTATTTCGACACTGCCTTTCTAGGGTGCCCTTTAAGGAATCACCGGAAATCCTTGAACTGGAGCTTCTTCTTCAGCAAGGAGAACAGAGAGTAGCACAGTAATGACATCAAATCTCACCCCAAATCTCCTGAGACTAGTAGTCACACACAGACAGCAAAACTTCTCACATACTAAATATACCGCTATAAGAACAGGGGTGTCTAGGCAGAGTATATGTATTTTTCAGGATGAATTCAAGACAAAAGGTAGATTTTTCAGGGTGCTGCTCAGTTTAAAAAAATCCACCCTTGCATTGCCCCCATTTCACTTGTTATTTATTATATTTATTATTTCTAGGGGAGGAATGAAGAGGCTCTATCACTTATCCGACTGCTCATGCCAACTAGCTCCTCTTCTCTGCCAAGCTTTGGCCTATGGGTGGAGCAATACAGGGCCATTAAAAAAGAATTTCTCTAGGATTTTAAAAAAATGAAATGTAAGCATCTACAAATACTGTAGCTAGTAACTTTCTTCCCACAGCCTATTATTCCCAGTTTCTTCAGATCCCTGGCCAGCCATCTTGGATTTGGGAGCTGGTTGTGACTTCCTGATGAATCACAGGTGCCCCCCCCACTGTGTATGTGTCAGATTGGACAGGTTGGTCCTGTGACATGTTCCAGAATTCTGCAGGCTGGGAGCGGGGTGGAACAAGCGACATCAGTGGGTGCCACTACAGACAGAAAAAAACATTCTCACCCAGCCCCAAAAAAAACAAAAAAACTTGCAACTCAGTTATAGGCGGAGGGGGGAAACTTCACTTTTTGAGTGACGTTCGGCTTTAACCCTGTATTGTACACTGAGAAGGCTGGAGTGCTGGAGCTTATAGAGCAGGTTGCAGCTCTATTATTATAGTTAAACCAGCAGTGTGGAACACATTGCACATCTGTGTACAGGAAGCTTAGGTGGGGTACCGCATTTTTTAAACAGGTTTAATATGCTGTTACTGATGCAAACAGTTCTGCTTCATTAAGTGCACGGAGTATTCAGTGATGGGTAGCCTACAAGCTAACAAACAGTTTCAGCACCTGCTAAAACACTCTTTGCAAACATATTTAACTGGAAGAAAATTAACATACAGTGTATATCTAAAAACTGAAGAAAAAAAAATCTTTACACTCAGTATACTTCTCTTTAGGCCCAGGCAGACTACTATCTTTGCAAAACAAATCCCCTTTTCCTCAGATCACCCCTCGAAACGTGTCAGCCTTCTGGAAGGTCCTTTGACCTACTGGGATTAGTGTCAGTGACCTGGTTGTTTTGCATTTACTATGGACTGTGAAATGGTTTTATCTGGAACATGTTTGTGAGTATATCTCCTTTTTTTTATATACTATTAAAGATACCACTCGGGTAATGTGCAAGGTTGGTGCGCCCTCTTTTTCTTTGTTTTACAGTGGTTCTAATGGGTTCTATGGTGATGTGGATGCAACCAATGGCAAAATGTAAACCTTGCCACAGTGAGGGCAAGTATGCGGGGCCTGCCTTCGCCTGTGTATGTGAGGGTACCTTTGCATGTGTGTGTGCTCATCAATGCCCCGGAGCAGGCCGGGGTGCGTTTATGTGAGAGCCAATATTAAGGCGGAACCCAGGCTTAGAAATAAGCCGTAAACCATTTGCAGCTAAAAGACCTACAGAGTGCCTCTATGAATATATTGCCCCATGTCACTACACACCTTGTCGTTGAGTGGTCTTGGTTAACTCCTTCCACTCTCCCAAACTATTAGGCCAGACCATGGGATTCCGTAATGAGGGTTCAATCCCAAACTCAGGGAAACTGACTGCTGGAGGGGGGAGGGGGAAATCAGTACACAACCCCCTTGCTACTGAAGGACCCTTCACGCTCGCCAGGTACCACGCATCTGACTGGCTGCTGTGTACTTTGTACTAGTTACCGATTACCCCTAGCAATAGCACTCCTCCAACTGTCTTGCTGTGTTAGTCTTTAGAAGTGGCCTATCTTCATACCCCATAGTGCTTAACAGACTCTATTCTTCTGATATGCCAAATTCTACCATGCACCCCTTTGAATAACTTCAGACCAGGCTCAAAACATTTAAAAACTTTACTGAAGATTTCTCAGAAAGTTCCAATAGAAAATTTAGTGCAAAATCATTTAACACTAACTGACTAGTCTCTAGCTGCCCAGGCATACCTTGATACAGGTGATAGTACATGATTTGTATTTTCCACAGGCTGGCAGTTCACTGATCATCCAGTGTTCCATAGCAGGTTTTTTACTGCCCCATGTTCGATGCAGCAGGAACGGGCCAAATCGTGAGTGGGAGCTGACCAAGCAACCAATGACCGACCAGGACCCCCCCCCCCCCCCCCATTTAATAACACACTGGGTAGGAAGGCAGGACCTAAAAAGCCTGGAAAAAGGAGACTGAAAGAGATTAACCCCTTCCCCACCTGGGCAGACTAACTGGCTAACTAACGCAGTACCTATAACTGTAGGCAACCTGCCTACAGGCAAGCAGTAGCCAGTTTAGCAAAGGAGCTGTACAGGAATGCAAGAAGACCTGAGTGCAGCCGAGCAGAGGCTGTAAACTGCAATATGTAAATGTTTGCTTTAACCCTTGACAGGTTTAACAGTAATCACAATATGTTTATAGGGAAACTAGTGTGCTGCTATATACAATGGAATTGTGTTTAAATACTAGTGAAATATATGTGCAACAATTGCAGAACTGCCGCAGCCACTGTTATGGTATACTCCAAACACTAAGGCCGCGTACACACGGGCGGACTGTCTGGCCAACTAAGTCCGTCAGACAATCCGACAGACAGTCCGTCCTACTTTTGAATGAACGGACTTGACCACACACGATGAACAGACAGTCGGCCCGTGTGTACGCGGCCTAAAAGGATATATAACAATAAAAGAATGGTGCACTGTTAAAAAAAAAACACACTTGGATTATAAAATTACCATGAAGCATGTAATATATAATTTTTTGTGAAATACCATTTAGTGTTAAATATACACTTATAAAGTAAGTGACCCTAATATCAAAAAATGTCTTACTACTAATATAGTGAAAAGATATTGTGAAAAATCTATTTAAAAATAAAAAATCAATTTTAAATGGAAATGAAAACTACACATTTCAATCGATGCAATATGTGAAGGTTCCATCCATAGCCACAACAGATCATTATTTTAATAACCTCCCTGGGGGTATAATTATGTCAGATTTTTGCGTTTTAAAGCAGTACATTGTTTCGCATGGAAATTTGGTGTTTTATATTGTAGGCCTGTAATTCTTAGGAATTACTTGCTTACTCACTTAACCACTTCAGCCCCGAAAGAATTTAACCCCTTCCTGACCAGAGCACTTTTTGTGATTCGGCACTGCGTCGCTTTAACTGATAAGTGTGAGGTGGCTCCTAAACAAAATTGACGTCCTGTTTTTCCCACAAATAGAGCTTTATTTTGGTGGTATTTGATCACCCCTGCGGTTTTTATTTTTTGCGCTACACACAAAAAAAGAGCGACAATTTTGAAAAAAAACGCATTATTTTTTACTTTTTGCTATAATAAATATCCCCCAAAAATATATAAAAAAATTTTTTTTTCCTCAGTTTAGGCTGATACGTATTCTTCTACATATTTTTGGTAACAAAAAAAAAAATCGCAATAAGTGTCTATTGATTGGTTTGCGCAAAAGTTATAGCGTCTACAAAATAGGGGATCGTTTTATGGCATTTTTATTAATAATTTTTTTACTAGTAATGACGGTGATCAGCGATTTTTATCGTGACTGAGACATTATGGTGGATAGATCGGACACTTTTTGCGCGATTTTGGGACCATTCACATTTAAACAGTGATCAGTGCAATTAAAAATGCATTGATTACCGTATATACTCGAGTATAAGCCGAGATTTTCAGCCCCTTTTTTTTGGCTGAAAGTGCCCCCCTCGGCTTATACTCGAGTCACGCAGATCAGGTAGGCAGACGGCGACCATTCCACTATTCAAAAGCCGCGCCTCCCTGTCTGTGATAGGCGGAACACTCAATTTCCCAGCAGTCAGTGTTTCGCCTATCACGGACATCCGCTCATTCTCATACTACGGACGAGGATGAGAGGATGTCCGTGATAGGCGGAACAATGACTGCTGGGAAATTGAGTGTTCCGCCTATCACAGACAGAGAGGTGCGGCTTTTGAACAGTGGAATGGAGTGGAATCTGTCAGACGAGGAGGAGAGGTGCGGCATGGCACACAGAGGCTGCAGAAGGCAAAGAGGCTGCAGATTGGCACAGGTAGGCTGCGATGGACACAGGGATGGACGGGACACAGGGATGGACACAGGGAGGGACGGGACACAGGGATGGACACAGGGATGGACGGGACACAGGGATGGACGGGACAAAGGGATGGACACAGGGATGGACACAGGGATGGACACAGGGAGGGACACAGGGATGGACACAGGGAGGTATGCAGCTGCAGATGGGCATTGTTGACCCTCTTTTCCACTCTTTTAAGCTGTAACAGTAGCTGCTGCATGTCTCACCCTCGGCTTATACACGAGTCAATAAGTTTTCCCAGTTTTTTTGTGGTAAATTAGGGGCCTCGGCTTATATTCGGATCGACCTATACTCAAGTATATACGGTACTGTGTAAATGTGACTGGCAGTGAAGGGGTTAACCACTAGGTGGCGCTGTAGAGGTTAAGTGTACCCTAGGGAGTGATTCTAACTGTGGGGGGGGCTATGTGTGACACAACACTGATCACCGCTCCCGATTACAGGGAGCGGTGATCAGTGTCAGTGTCACTAGGCAGAACGGGGAGATGCTTGTTTACATTAGCATTTCCCCATTCTTCCTCTCCGTGAGACGATCGCAGGTATCCCCGTGGACATTGAGTCCGCGGGACCCACATTCACACTCACGGAGGTCGCGGCAGGCGCGCGTGCCTGCAAACCGCTTCTTAAAGGGCAACGTACAGGTATGTTAATCTGCTTGTATGTGCCCTTCTGCTGACATATATCGGTGTGAGCGTGAGCTGTGCAGGGTGGAGCTTTAAGCACAAGTTTGATTATAGGAGGACAGAAAGGCTGTTCCCCCAGTACAGACATAAAACTGGCCAGGCTGAGATGGATGTGCTCTCATGCTTAGCATGGTCAGTTTGAAAAGCGGGGGAACTAGCAGGAACACCAGAAATTTCACACAAAGGAAGGACTACAAAGAGAACAGGATACTTTTAACACAAGTACATGGTACAGCAGACACATATCAGGAATATGAAATGTCAGAGTAACATATTCTTTAAAGTGGAGGGCCACCCTAAGAAAAACAACAGCATTAATATTCTTAAAAAAATAAACATTTGAAAAAAAAAAAAATGTTACCTTACCAATGTTACTGCTTGTGTTGTCTTCCGCGTAATGGGGCACGCTGTGTTCTCTTAACTGTGTGTTTCCTAACACAGCATGTCCCATTCACAAAGCGCCGCACAACTTGCGCATGTGCGGTAGGAAATGGGCACTGCCTGTTTCCCTTAGTGAGGATGGCGGCACCGGGACCCAAAAGCCAAGGGACGTGTCGGCCTTGTCCTTATTAAAAGTCAGCAGCTGCTTATTTTTATTTAGCACTGACCCCCAAAGGAGTGGCTGGTTTTGTTTGGGCTTACCGTTACCTTCTCCACCTCGTGCTCGTCTAGGGGTTTCCCGAGGTTGATGGCCCAATAAACTGTAGAGACCGACACTTGAATCCCTTTAGGAATTTTTTATTTGCAAAAACATTAAACAAAACACAGTCTCTCAGTAGGGAATAGAGGGTATGGGTAGGAAAGCTCAGGTACTCTTGGAACTGTTGACACTTGAAATGTCTCTCTCTAGGCCAGTGTTTCTCAATTCCAGTCCTCATGGCCCACTAACAGGTCATGTTTTCAGGCTTTCCATTATTTTGCACAGGTGATTTGATCAGTTTCACTGCCTTAGTAATTACCCCAGCTGTTTCATCTGAGGGAAATCCTGAAAACATGATCTGTTACTGGGCCACAAGGACTGGAATTGAGAAACACTGCTCTAGGCGATCCAGGGAATAGCCATTCGCAACTGGATAATTCATCTATCGGATAAATCCCCTTTTAGTGAATTTAGCACCCGACAGGTGATTTAAGTTTAGCAAAGTCTCTGCCACAGACTTGGTTGTAGAACTTTAGAACAGATCAGAAATTCACTCACAGAACTTAGTTATAACTGAAGGATACCGTAAGAATGCGGATTCACTTGGTGTCCTTCCAGCTTGGCTTCCAGGCTCTTACCGAACAGCCAGCCTCGTGCAGGGCCCTCTTCTGACGAGTCCTCCCCTGGTTGCGTTTTCAGTTGCTGGTCCTCTCCAAACCTGAGAAGGCATCGGACCACCTCGGAACCCTCCTTCAAGTTACTGCACCTCAGCCTAGCCAGTCTCGAGACTCAGAAACGGATGGATCCGCACCCCAGGCCATGAGGGCCTCTGGGGGCTGGTCAGGAGGACCAAGGAGTCAGAACATACTTCTGGATTGGAACCCAGAACCACATGACCTCAGCACCTTAAGTGCCCTCTCCCGGAATAAACAGCGAGACAATGCACCCGCTGATCAGAGCTCAGAGAGAGAGAGATTGGTACCCAATGTGTCCAACCAGACTGCGTTCCAATGCCTGCCAAAGGTGACACCTACACCTATGACCAGGCAGAACATAGTACAGCCCAGCCAAACTGATGCCGAAACCATAATTTACTGAAATTAATCTTAAAACCCAACTATGGTCTTAGGAAAAACTAAATTTACAAAACATAGCTCGTGCTCTTCAGGAGTCCGTCGCTACATTTAGCTGCTGACTTAGAAAAAAAATGTTCCCGCTGGAACATTCCTTTAAGACCAGACATCTACGTGAAGGAGTTTAATGGAGCTGTACAATCGAATGATCAGCTTCTGTCGAACAGAAAGGGTTACACACAGATTGAAGTTTGGCCTGTCCCTGATGAAGTGGCTGAATGTCAGTCAATCTACACCCAGCATAAGGCCTGCTCTATGTCCACTGGGCACAGGCACAACCATCAAACCCCTGCAGTAAATCAGAGGGATGGCACAATTGGCCAAGACTGTAACTGCCTGTCACTTCATTTCACGATCAGTATCAGTGGATGTAGTGAAGGGGCCAAAGCTGCTACTGTGCTGGCACTATTTTGCCTTAATCTGTCTATTATTTGTATATTATACTATACATTTGTGGCAAGCCATAGCACCCCTCTGAAAAGCGATATGCAATAGAACACATTTAAGAACATTGACAGGCAGCTGGGAGCCAATATGTTGCACAGTTGCGGCACGGCCCCATTCAATTGCAAACAGCAGAAGCTGCCTTCTTCGGGATTATCAGGATTTTGAACGTTTGGTTTGCTGCTCTAATGAGATCATGTGGTTGGAGCAACAAAAGATTAGCAATAGGGACTTTCCAAGGAAAGGCCTGGGTGTTTTTCTTTCTCTCCCACATCTCAGATTGATTTTATATTACAAAGTTGAAAACTTCAGAAACTTCTCTATATGGTTACACAATGATGCAAGCATGCTGGCATGTTCTTAGGAATGTGGAAGTGTTGCACACAGCAAACTGATTTCTACTGTATATTAAGCCCACATTAGAAGAATGTAGAACCAGAATGTGTTTGCTGCATAAAAAAACACGAGGACAGTCTTCAGTAGCTATTGTATAGCTACTCAGGACTTGCAATGCCCATGTCACAGAGACATGGCAGTTGTGGTGGACCCACAAGGCTTATAGGTGTCCGTTTATGAAGCAATGATCAGTGGAGATCCAGAGGATCGCCGCTGATCACAGCCCATAAACAGTATATAAACCAGAGATAATCGGGGGAGATGTGTTTGAACTTGTTCTCCCGCCGATTATCTCCGCACATGGAGAATCCACATAGACTGACACAGTAACGGTCACTATATGAAGCTGTGATCTCAGCGCTTCACTGGTGATCTGTGTCAGAATTCACACGCCCCGATTCACCAACTCAGAGGTGGAGAACCGGGGTAGTGAAGAGGGAATCGGGGGGATCTGAGGAGGAAAGAGGAAGATAATTAACTTCCTTATGCCTCGTTCAGACCCCCCAACACTGTAACCATGTCCCCCTGTCATATTTATGTGTATACATATATATATATATATAATGTGTATATGTATATATATATAATGTGTGTGTATATACATGTATATATAATGTCTGTGTGTGTATACATGTATATATTATGTAGGGGGACGCTTTATTTCACTAACATTAATCACACAGCGTGTCAGTGTATTGAGCTGTGATAATTTATCACTGCTTAATATATTGACATCTCTGTGTATGGGTGAATTTCTAGTACTGTAATCTCGTAAAGTCTCACGAGATTGCAGTATTAGGGGTCGTTCTCCAGTGTTAGAAGCGTTTGTAGATCGCTTCACTCCTCCAAGTGTGAAGCGATCTACTCCGCTTCATATAGTGGCACACAGAGGAGAAAGATCTCCTATGTGAATGCCGGAGAATGAAGCAGTGAATAGATTTCACTGCTTCATAAAAGGACACCATAGAGGCAAGGGGTACTGAGAGCCAGCATGGGTCCATGTCAGTGATTAGTGCCTGGCGTTCAGCTTTAAAACTTTTTAACTTCTTGGTAGGAATATGTATGTAGTGCACCCCCTAAGGAGCCACAAGTGTAAAGAGATCCCCCACCCTGGGCAGCTAGGAACACCGCATTTCCACAGCACACTTGAGGCAAGGAACAGTCCAGAGCTTTGTTTTATATTTTTATTAGGGGGTTTAACTTGGATGGGGAAAAGGGTAATATGGGATGCCCACTTGACTTTAGCAGAACTTTCAGGGACAAAACTCCTTCTGTGCAGCCTATTTGCACTCAGCTTCCTCCAGCACAACACTTGCTTGAAGCACTACAATACCCAGGACCAGCTGGCACTGTTAGATCGGTAGCAAATGCCCTTTACAGGCAGGGACAGTGGACCTCTTTGGTAGTGTAGCAAAGTCTTAGTGGCCAGCTGTCCTTCTGTGGCTACTGATCCCAGCACCACCTCTTCAGGCACTGCTAGCTCACCTGGCTGCAGCTTCCCCTTTCTCCAGCCCTCTTGGCTAAACTTACTGGCACAACCAAGTTTTTACTGACATTTCCAAAATTACAGTTTTAAGTGCAAATTCCAGTATTTATGCTACAAAAAAGTAAAATATGCAATTAGCAATGTGATTTAGGGTGAATATTAAGGCAAAACAAACTTATTTCTTATTTAATTTTTGATATAGTAAGTAACTCTGCAGACTCTGATGTAAGGAAGAACTCTGGGGACTCTAACATAAGGGATGCTCCAGGAACCCTGATCTAAGGGG